>NC_053390.1:334669406-334819406 GCF_905171765.1 Bufo bufo
GATTCTCTGCTATGGGACCTCTGTCCAATTGATATTGGTTCATTTTTATTTTTTTTATTTTAATTTTAATTCATTTCCCTATCCACATTTGTTTGCAGGGGATTTACCTACATGTTGCTGCCTTTTGCAGTCCTCAAGCTCTTTCCTGGGCTGTTTTACAGCCTTTTTAGTGCCCAAAAGTTCGGGTCCCCATTGACTTCAATGGGGTTCGGGACGAAGTTCGGATCGGGTTCGGATCCCGAACCCGAACATTTCCGGGAAGTTCGGCCGAACTTCTCGAACCCGAACATCCAGGTGTTCGCTCAACTCTACTTATGCACTAAAGAAATAAATGGAAAAAGAATGTGACACACAGAGTTTTAACAAGATTTAATTGGTCTATTGGTTATTTTATATAGTGATAATTAAAAGTTATGTTTTAACAATAAGCAACAAGGACATTTGTGAAAATAAGGCAGATGTTAGTCTGAATGACTATTTGTAAATAATTTTACTAGAACATAATGCAAAACGGCGTTACACTCTTCCTGCACTCTGCCTGCAGTCTCCCTGCACTCTCCCTGCAGTTTAAGTTCCAAGCCTTCACACTAAGATTGGGCCATCAAGTGGGATGAATATGATTAGGCAGATTTATCGTGATTTGTGACAAATTAATTCAGAAGTAATCGAATTTCTTGATGAAGACAAATTTTTCAAAACTTCGCTCATCTCTAGCTATAACAACCACAGCTATCTACCATCTGTCCTGTCCATACAACTCTGATCTACTCTCTAGATACATCACAACTAGGGATGAGCGAACCCGAACTGTATAGTTCGGTTTTGTACCGAATTTTGGGGTGTCCGTGACACGGACCCGAACCCGAACATTTTCGTAAAAGTCCGGGTTCGGGTTCGGTGTTCGGCGCTTTCTTGGCGCTTTTTGAAAGGCTGCAAAGCAGCCAATTAACAAGCGTCATACTACTTGCACAAAGAGGCCATCACAGCCTTGCCTACTATTGGCATGGCTGTGATTGGCCAGTGCAGCATGTGACCCAGCCTCTATATAAGCTAGGGTCACGTAGCGCTGCACGTCACTCTGCTGATTCAAGCATAGGGAGAGGTTGCTGCTGCGACGTTAGGGCGAGATTAGGCAGATTAACTCCTCCAAAAGACTTCATTCTGTGATTGATCTCCAGCTGTGGATCATTGAAGTGCTAATATCGAATTGCTCACTTTTTTTAGGCTGCCCAGAGCGTTTTTATATCACTTTTTTCTGGGGTGATCGGCGGCCATTTTGTGGCTTGTGGTGCGCCAGCACAAGCTACCACCAAGTGCATTTAACCATCAACAGTCTGGTTATTTTTTGGCCATATACTACATCAGCTGCAGGCTGAGCCTGTGTCACCCAAGTGCATTTAACCATCAACAGTGTGGTTATTTTTTGGCCATATACTACATCAGCTGCAGGCTGAGCCTGTGTCACCCAAGTGCATTTAACCATCAACAGTGTGGTTAATTTTTGGCCATATACTACATCAGGTGCAGGCTGAGCCTGTGTCACCCAAGTGCATTTAACCATCAACAGTGTGGTTAATTTTTGGCCATATACTACATCAGGTGCAGGCTGAGCCTGTGTCACCCAAGTGCATTTAACCATCAATAGTGTGGTTATTTTTTGGCCATATACTACATCAGGGGCAAGTTGAGCCTGTCACCCAGCGCCTAAAAAATAGACCTGACATTTCTATTCAACCAAATCTGTACTGTTTTAGCTAGTCAAGTTATTTGTAGTGATCGTAAAAGCACAGTTTTTGTTCTGGGTTGAAAAACTATTCCCAAATTTGCCATTCTCAAAATAAGTAGTTTATGCTATATCAGGCCTACTTGAAATCTATCCCAAAAAGGATATCTTAGATTCAAGGTGCTGATAGTGTCATTCAGAAAAACTTAACACACACGCTACCGTGCAGATACAAGTCTAATTCTGTGATTAAACGTATACCTGTCACACAGCGCAAAAAAAAATAGGCCTCACATTTCTATTCAACCAAATCTGTACTGTTTTAGCTGTTCAAATTATTTGTAGTGACCGTAAAAGCACAGTTTTTGTTCTGGGTTGGAAAACTATTCCCAAATTTGCCATTTTCAAAATTGTGGTGAACGGGAACAATGAGGAAAACATCTAATAAGGGACGCGGACGTGGACATGGTCGTGGTGGTGTTAGTGGACCCTCTGGTGCTGGGAGAGGACGTGGCCGTTCTGCCACAGCCACACGTCCTAGTGAACCAACTACCTCAGGTCCCAGTAGCCAGCAGAATTTACAGCGATATTTGGTGGGGCCCAATGCCGTTCTAAGGATGGTAAGGCCTGAGCAGGTACAGGCATTAGTCAATTGGGTGGCCGACAGTGCATCCAGCACATTCACATTATCTCCCACCCAGTCTTCTGCAGAAAGCGCACAGATGGCGCATGAAAACCAAGCCCATCAGTCTGTCACATCACCCCCATGCATATCAGGAGAACTGTCTGAGCCTCAAGTTATGCAGTAGTCTCTTATGCTGTTTGAAGACTCTGCTGCCAGGGTTTCCCAAGGGCATCCACCTAGCCCTTCACCAGGGGTGGAAGAGTTAGAATGCACTAACGCACAACCACTTATGTTTCTTGATGATGAGGACATGGGAATACCACCTCAGCACGTCTCTGATGATGACGGAACACAGGTGCCAACTGCTGCGTCTTTCTGCAGTGTGCAGACTGAACAGGAGGTCAGGGATCAAGACTGGGTGGAAGACGATGCAGGGGACGATGAGGTCCTAGACCCCACATGGAATGAAGGTCATGCCACTGACTTTCAGAGTTCGGAGGAAGAGGCAGTGGTGAGACCGAGCCAACAGCGTAGCAAAAGAGGGAGCAGTGGGCAAAATCAGAACACCCGCCGCCAAGAGACTCAGCCTGCTACTGACCGCCGCCATCTGGGACTGAGCACCCCAAAGGCAGCTTCAAGGAGTTCCCTGGCATGGCACTTCTTTAAACAATGTGCTGACGACAAGACCCGAGTGGTTTGCACGCTGTGCCATCAGAGCCTGAAGCGAGGCATTAACGTTCTGAACCTTAGCACAACCTGCATGACCAGGCATCTGCATGCAAAGCATGAACTGCAGTGGAGTAAACACCTTAAAAACAAAGAAGTCACTCAGGCTCCCCCTGCTACCTCTTCTGCTGCTGCCGCCTCGGCCTCTTCTGCTGTTGCCGCCGCCTTGGCCTCTTCCTCCGCCTCTGGAGGAACGTTGGCACCTGCCGCCTAGCAAACATGGGATGTACCACCAACACCACCACCTGCGTCACCAAGCATCTCAACCATGTCACACGGCAGCGTTCAGCTCTCCATCTCACAAACATTTGAGAGAAAGCGTAAATTCCCACCTAGCCACCCTCGATCCCTGGCCCTGAATGCCAGCATTTCTAAACTACTGGCCTATGAAATGCTGTCATTTAGGCTGGTGGACACAGACAGCTTCAAACAGCTCATGTCGCTTGCTGTCCCACAGTATGTTGTTCCCAGCCGCCACTACTTCTCCAAGAGAGCTGTGCCTTCCCTGCACAACCAAGTGTCCGATAAAATCAAGTGTGCATTGCGCAACGCCATCTGTGGCAAGGTCCACCTAACCACAGCTACGTGGACCAGTAAGCACGGCCAGGGACGCTATATCTCCCTAACTGCACACTGGGTAAATGTAGTGGCGGCTGGGCCCCAGGCGGAGAGCTGTTTGGTGCACGTCCTTCCGCCGCCAAGGATCGCAGGGCAACATTCTTTGCCTCCTGTCTCCTCCTCCTCCTACTCAGCTTCCTCCTCCTCTTCTTCCACCTGCTCATCCAGTCAGCCACACACCTTCACCACCAACTTCAGCACAGCCTGTGCTGTTCCTTTCATATTGAATTTCTGCACTGTATTATTATTTCTTGTTTTACCTATGTTGTTTAAATCTATTGTTCTCTGCTGCCATCTGCTGGCCGGAATTTGTATGCTGCACGCTTCGTTCGTTGTCTATAAAGTTTTATGTCTGGGCGTGGTTTTAGCAGCCTTGGGCCTGGTCACTTCCTGTAGCCTTTTTCAGTGCTGCATTCCTTTGTGACTGGAGACACACACCTCGGCTTGTGAAGGCATCAGTTTTTGACCAGCAGTTGCCTCAGCAGTTAGCCTCAGAAAAGACATCCACACCACAGCATCTACTGTATTCCTGTATTACATCACTGTATGTCACTGCTCTGGATCAAATAAACCCCCGTTTGATTGCATCCTCATGTCTACGTCTGGATCCATCTAACCTGAGCATCTGCCGGTCCGGTCTGCTCCACTGCTTGGATACGAAGGTAGGACAGTCACAAAGTCATTATCAGTTACACCTTCAATCGCCTTCATGTGGGGACAGAACAGTCAAAAACTGCCTTAAAGCCTTATACCCCAGTCAATACCCGTCTGAATGTCCAATGCCCGGCTACAGGTTCCCTCAGAGCCCAGGGCCACACTCAGGAACCTCCCCTGCAACAGGCCCACTCCCAGCAAATCTGCCCGGCAACAGTGCACGTCCCATAAGCCCAAGGGGAAGCACGGCGTGTCCGCAGTAGATATACTCTCGCCTGGAAGTCCTCCACTACTCGCCAAGCCACTTTCTACATCCTATATTAACCCTTGCTCGCACGATATAAGGACTGTTCACACACGCGGGGCCTCCCTCAAACCAAAACCCTGCTATCCACTTAAAACACCTTGGGAAACTCATCGGGGTGCCTCATCTGAGCCGCACAGCAATTTTCAGCCCCCAATTCAAAAGTTCATTTTCTTAAAGAGACAGCGCACCTTAAATAAAAATGGCCGAAAAGGACCTCGTACAGTTCCCCAGTGATGAAACAAAACAAATGCTACCTGATACTGATCATTATGAAGAGCTCGAGGTAGAAACCACACTTCCAGCAGACCAAGTCACGCGACCAAGGCGCTCTCTCAAACCAACTATAAAGATCACAGAAAATTATCACACCAGGAAAGATGAGCTATGTGACAACCTGGAAGAGCTATGGGAACGAGTTTCCTCCCTCATATCAGGACTTAAGTCCTCCTCAGGCGATGCCACCAGTTTACAAGTTGCCGTCGGGCGGCTGGACGCAGCCCATGAAAGGTACAAGAAACTGTCCACAAGGTATATAACCTTTCTAAAAGACTCTAATATTGAAGAAGCCCCGTCAGAATTGTGCAAGGCAGAATCAATAGACAGACAAAGAGACGCCATGGTGCTGGACGCTAAAGATAAAGTGGAACTCCGCATCTCTCATTTACAAGAAACCAGATGACACAGATCGCATTCATCAAAACATTCCTCGCGGTCCTATAGATCATCATGCTCTAGAAGCTCCACCCTGAGCGACAGATTACTAGAGGCCCGCATAAATGCAGAGCAATCCAAAGTGAGGCGTTCCTTCACCGAAAAAGAAGTCCTTGCGAGGGCAGAAGCACAGACGGCGGCCAAGAGGGCTGAAGCGGAGGCAGAAGCAAAGAGGGCTGAAGCGGAGGCGGCAGCTAAGAGGGCAGAGGCAGAAGCCAAGAGGGCAGAAGCGGAGGCGGCGGCCAAGAGGGCTGAAGCAGAGGCAGAAGCCAAGAGGGCAGAAGCGGAGGCAGAAGCCAAGAGGGCAGAAGCAGAGGCTCGAATAAAGATCCTTGAATCAGAGAGGGAAGAGGAAATTGCATTAGCAAAAGTAAGACTACTTGAGCAAGCATTGAGCCAAGGCCTTGATTCAGTCTGCTTACCACCAGAGGAGATAGACGATCCAGCTGATCGCACCAGCGACTACGTACTGAAACAGTTATCTGCACCACCCCCAGTGTGCAGTACTGTCCAAGCAAACAACACTGAAACCTCCAAGTCAGCTCTACCTGCAGTGCCAGCGATACCCGCAGCACCCGAGCAATCCAATAACAGTTGCCCAGACGCGCCCTCTCAAGGGCAGTTATTACAGCAAGATGGCTACCAGGTGTTTCCTGGCCTACCTCCACAGCTCAAGCAGCAGTCATCAGAATCTACAGAGGCTAGACCACAGCTCAACCCTGCAGCAACATCATTCTACCCGGAAGCATCTCACCCTTTCACGCCACGCAGCCTATACGCCCCAGGGGCATCACAAGTTGTCATGGCAACAAGCAGTGAGAAATCAGATATGTCTGAGTTTGCCAGGTTTATGGTGAGCAGAGAGCTAATTAACACCAGTCTCTCAAAATTTGATGACCGTGCGGAGAGCTACAGAGCCTGGAAGGCAACCTTCAAAGCTGCCATCGCCAACCTCAACCTAACCGCAGAGCAGGAGCTCGACCTCTTGATCAAATGGCTGGGCCCAGGCTCCACAAATCGCATCAAGAGCCTTAGAACTGTCTATGTGGGACAAGCAGAAGCAGGTCTCGCTGCAGCCTGGCAGAGACTCGAACGCACCTTTGGCAGTGCAGAAGCAATAGAGAAGGCACTATTCAGGAGACTGCAGAACGTCCCCAAGATCAGTCTCAAGGATGTCCACAAGCTTCAGGATTTAAGTGATTTGCTCATGGAACTGGAGCTCGCCAAAAGAGACCCTCGTCTGTCCGGGCTGTGCTACCTGGATACAGCCCATGGGGTGAACCCAATCGTCGTGAAGTTACCATACAGCCTGCAAGAGAAGTGGGCGGCATCAGTCTCAAGGTACAAAAGAGTGCATGACGTCACTTTTCCCCCATTTATTCATTTCTGCAGATTCATCGATGAACAGTCCCAGATGAGGAATGACCCCAGCCTCGACTTCCTGGAGTTCAATACTACAGCCTCAGTGACACCATCATCAAGGTATGAAAGTATTGTACATAAACACAGAGACTTTAAGAGCAGCGTGAATGTTAGAAAGACTAACCTACCATCATCTGCAGTACCCACTGGTAGACAGTACACTACCTCATCAGGAGACAAGGCCTTCAATCGTGAATGTCCCATTCATAAAAAACCACACTCGCTGAACAAATGCAGAGGATTTAGATCCAAAACCATACAGGAGCGCAAGAAAGTCCTCACCGAGCTTGGGGTATGCTTCAGGTGCTGCGCTTCATTGGAGCACATGGCTAAGGACTGTAAATCCATTATCAAGTGTGAGGAGTGTCATAGTGAAAGACATGCCTCAGCTATGCACCCAACTCCACTCACAAGGGATTCACCTGCTGCTTTCACCACCAGTCCTGCTCAAAGTCATGGCGGGGAGCCCCAGAACCACGCTAACACAGCCACTGCTGTTTCCTGCTCATGCTTGGACGTATGTGGGGAGGGCCAAAGTGAGAAATGTTGTGCCCGCATATGCCTAATCAAGGTCTACCCGGAGGGGCTACCAGAAAAGGCAGTAAAAATGTATGCCATCATTGACGACCAAAGCAACCGCTCCCTAGCAGGACCTAAATTCTTTGAAGCCTTTGGAATAAAGGGACCGTCAGAACCCTACATCTTAAACACCTGCTCGGGTCGCATAGAGACTAGCGGCAGGAGGGCACAAGGATTCATCTCTTGTTCCGTCAGTGGAAATACAGAAATACCTCTACCGACGCTGATCGAATGCGATCAAATACCCAACCATAGGGATGAAATTCCTACCCCGGAAGCTGCATTTCACCATCCACACCTAAGGCACCTAGCCAACGTTATCCCACCTATGGACAACAACGCCGAGATTCTACTCCTGCTTGGCAGAGACAATCTAAGGGTACACAAGGTGCGTCAACAGTGTAATGGTCCCGACTATGCACCATACGCCCAGAGACTGGACTTGGGATGGGTAGTCATAGGAAATGTATGCTTGGATCAACCAAAAATCCGCTCATTCAAAACGTACGTGCGTGGAGATGGACGCACAACTTGCATTAAGCCTTGCCCTCATCACTATGAGGTGAAAGAGAAGCCTCCAGACCTCATACAACCACCTGACGACATTCCTCCCTTTGCTGACAACTTGGGAAGATTAGTCTTTCACACAAGCAAGGACGATGATAAAGTAGCTTTGTCAGTAGAGGACAGAGAATTTATCAAGATAATGGACAATGAGTTCCTTAAAGACGAAACCAATCAATGGGTTTCTCCATTACCCTTCCGAGCTACCAGGGTGAGACTCCCGAACAATAGGGAACAAGCTCTGTCTAGATTTAACTCTCTTCAGCGTACCATGAACAGTAAGCCTGAGATGAGAGAACACATCGTTGCCTTTATCGACAAAATATTCCGCAACAACCATGCAGAACCAGCTCCATCCTTAGGGAAGAATGACGAGTGCTGGTACTTGCCTTCATTTGGAGTGTATCACCCACGGAAACCTAATCAAATTAGGGTTGTTTTCGACTCAAGTGCCAAACATCAAGGTGTATCTCTTAATGATGTCCTCCTCACAGGTCCTAATCTGACGAATAACCTAGTTGGAGTGCTGATGAGGTTCAGAAAAGAGCTCGTTGCCATCACCGCCGACATTGAACAGATGTTCCACTGTTTCGTAGTCAGAGAGGACCACCGGAATTTCCTCAGGTTTCTGTGGTACAAGAATAACGACACCAACGCAGAGATGGCAGAATATCGTATGAGGGTACACGTATTTGGAAACAGCCCTTCACCTGCCGTGGCAACTTACGGCCTTCGGCGCACTGCATTAGAGGGAGAATTCGAGTACGGTAAAGACGCCAGAGACTTTGTAGAAAAGGACTTCTACGTAGACGATGGACTCAAATCACTACCCACTGAAGAAGCGGCTATCGATCTGCTCAAAAGGACTCAAAGTATGTTGTACCAAGCTAAACTTAGACTACACAAAATTGCTTCAAACAGCCTGGCCGTTATGAGGGCCTTCGAATCAGGCGATCATGCACCAGGATTCAAGGACATTAACTTGGGACTGGACAGTCCACCTGTGCAGAGGAGCTTGGGCCTCAGATGGGATCTCTCGGCTGACTCCTTCGGTTTTCAGATAAGTTGTGCAGACAAGCCATTCACAAAACGAGGCGTCCTATCAGTGGTAAACAGCCTATTTGATCCGCTGGGATTTGTAGCGCCCATCACCATACAAGGTAAATCTCTACTGAGACAGTTTTCTGAAACAGTCAAGGATTGGGATACCCCACTTCCCTCCGAGAAAGAGCAAAAATGGGAAGCCTGGAAGCGATCCTTGTGTGCCTTGGATGAGATCCACATCCCGAGATGCTATATTAAAACTTCACTTTCCTCTAGCATAAAGAAAGAACTCCACGTGTTCTCGGACGCCTCCACGGAGGCCATCGCAGCGGTTGCCTATCTGAAAGTGACAGAACCTAACAACCAAAACCACGTTGGATTCGTCTTTGGTAAGGCTAAGTTAGCCCCCAAGCCCGATCATACTATTCCCAGACTGGAACTTTGTGGGACTGTGTTGGCAGTTGAGATTGCGGATTTCATACAACAAGAACTGGGTGTCGACATAGCTGAAGTCCAGTATTACACCGACAGTAAGGTCGTTTTAGGTTACATCCACAATCGGACCAAGCGATTCTATGTGTACGTTAGTAACCGCATAGAGAGAATCAGGAGGTCCTCCAAACCTGAACAATGGCACTACGTACCATCCGAACTTAATCCAGCAGATCACGCCACTAGGCCTATGTCTATAGGTTCCTTTATTAACTCTACTTGGCTTACAGGTCCAGAGTTTCTGCTTGAAGAGGCGGACGAATGTGTACAGGAAGTTTTCAGCATCCAGGATCCGGATAATGATCCAGAAATCCGCGCTGAAGTTAGTGCATTAGTCACTGGAACAAAGCAAACCGCCAGCTTCGGTTGTCAGCGCTTTGAACGTTTCTCCAGCTGGATGAGACTCGTCAGAACTATTGCAAGGTTAGTGCACATTGCAAGATGTTATCATAATACTCACCAAGATAAAGATTGTCATGGTTGGCATGCCTGTCATAAACCCTTCTCTGCTGAGGACATCTCTCATAGTGAGTACCTCATATTACGTCACGTCCAGCAGGAAAATTTCAACATAGAATGGAAGTGCTTGTACAACAAACAGCAGATTCCTTTAAAAAGCCCTCTTGCCAACTTAAATCCAGTTATCGACAGTTTTGGCTTGCTAAGAGTTGGTGGTCGTTTGAATCAAGCCCACCTGGGAATTGCAGCACAAAATCCTCTCATCATTCCCAGCAAACATCATATCACCGTCTTGCTAATCCGACACTACCACGAAAGGGCCGAACACCAAGGCAGGCAAATTACTGAGGGCAAAATACGGTCTGCTGGCCTTTGGATTATAGGTATGAAAAAACGCGTGGCCCAAGTATTGCATGAATGTGTGCACTGTCGTAAAGCAAGAGGAAAACAACTACATCAACAAATGGCCGACTTGCCTGCGGACAGACTATGTACAGAGCCGCCTTTCACCTATGTTGGCCTAGATGTCTTTGGGCCATGGATGGTATCCGCACGCAGGACTCGCGGCGGTCACGCAAACAGTAAGCGTTGGGCTGTACTATTTACTTGCATGAGTGTGCGAGCAGTTCACATAGAGGTGATAGAATCTATGGACACATCCAGCCTTTTCAATGCCTTAAGACGGTTCTTCGCAATCAGAGGACCAGTAAAACAATTGAGGTCTGACCAGGGAAGCAACTTCATCGGAGCTTGTAGAGAACTTAACATCGACACCAAGTCCATTCAAGATCAGTTGGCGGAAAAAGGTTGCACCTGGATTTTCAATCCTCCTCATAGTTCCCACATGGGGGGCTCCTGGGAGAGAATGATCGGCGTCTCGCGCAACATCTTAAATTCTATGCTGATGGATGTAAACTCGTCAAGACTCACACATGAGACTCTAGTCACCCTTCTTGCCGAAGTTTCGGCTATTATCAACTCAAGACCCCTTGTGCCAGTGTCTATGGATCCTGAAACACCTGCCATACTGACTCCGGCTATTCTACTTACCCAAAAGACTGAGAGTACGCTAACACCTAGTGGAGAATTTACTCATGCTAACATCTACCAAAAACACTGGAAACGTGTACAATATCTAGCAGATTACTTCTGGAACAGGTGGCGAAAGGAGTACCTCAGTATTCTTCAAGGAAGAAGAAAATGGCAACACAACAAACCAAACTTGAAGGAAGGGGACCTTGTATTGATGAAAGAGCAACAAACCGAAAGGATTGACTGGCCTATCGGACTAATTTCAAAGGTTTTCCCTAGCAAGGATGGCAAGGTCCGGAAGGTGGAGTTGAAGATCTTCAGGAAAGGCGAGCTTAAAACGTTCTCAAGACCAATCAACGAACTCATTTTAATATTACCCATCGAGAACGTCCCTGCTGGGTGAACAGGACTGTATCTAGCTTCGCAGATCTTCTCCATTCCAAGTTGGAAAACAGGACTAATCTATGTTTGCATTCTAACATGTTCTTTTTACAGGTTGTTTATATTTTATGGACATTCGTCATAGTGAAATCCCCAAAGTGAATTTCAGACGGGGAGTGTGCTGTTCCTTTCATATTGAATTTCTGCACTGTATTATTATTTCTTGTTTTACCTATGTTGTTTAAATCTATTGTTCTCTGCTGCCATCTGCTGGCCGGAATTTGTATGCTGCACGCTTCGTTCGTTGTCTATAAAGTTTTATGTCTGGGCGTGGTTTTAGCAGCCTTGGGCCTGGTCACTTCCTGTAGCCTTTTTCAGTGCTGCATTCCTTTGTGACTGGAGACACACACCTCGGCTTGTGAAGGCATCAGTTTTTGACCAGCAGTTGCCTCAGCAGTTAGCCTCAGAAAAGACATCCACACCACAGCATCTACTGTATTCCTGTATTACATCACTGTATGTCACTGCTCTGGATCAAATAAACCCCCGTTTGATTGCATCCTCATGTCTACGTCTGGATCCATCTAACCTGAGCATCTGCCGGTCCGGTCTGCTCCACTGCTTGGATACGAAGGTAGGACAGTCACAAAGTCATTATCAGTTACACCTTCAATCGCCATCATGTGGGGACAGAACACAGCCCGGGGTAAACGTCAGCAGGCCGTTCTGAAACTCATATGTTTGGGGGACAGGCCCCACACCGCACAGGAGTTGTGGCGGGGTATAGAACAACAGACCGACGAGTGGTTGCTGGCGGTGAGCCTCAAGCCCGGCCTGGTGGTGAAATCTCGTTGCAGCTCTGGGACTAGCCGGTTTGACGCACATCCCTTGCCAGGCGCATGTGCTGAATTTGGTGGTGCAGAAGTTCATTTGCAACTACCCCGACATGTCAGAGCTGCTGTATAAAGTGCGGGCCGTCTGTTCGCGCTTCCGGCGTTCACACCTGCTTCTGCACGCCTGTCTGTGCTACAGCGTAACTTCGGCCTTCCCGCTCACCGCCTCATATGCGATGTGCCCACCAGGTGGAACTCCACCTTGCACATGCTGGACAGACTGTGCGAGCAGCAGCAGGCCATAGTGGAGTTTCAGCTGCTGCACGCACGGGTCAGTCGCACTGCGGAACAGCACCACTTCACCACCAATGACTGGGCCTCCATGCGAGACCTGTGTGCCCTGTTGCGCTGTTTCGAGTACTCCACCAACATGGCCAGTGGCGATGACGCCGTTATCAGCGTTACAATACCACTTCTATGTCTCCTTGAGAAAACACTTAGGGCGATGATGGAAGAGGAGGTGGCCCAGGAGGAAGAGGAGGAAGAGGGGTCATTTTTAGCACTTTCAGGCCAGTCTCTTCGAAGTGACTCAGAGGGAGGTTTTTTGCAACACCAGAGGCCAGGTACAAATGTGGCCAGACAGGGCCCACTACTGGAGGACGAGGAGGACGAGGATGAGGAGGAGGTGGAGGAGGATGAGGATGAAGCATGTTCACAGCGGGGTGGCACCTAAAGCAGCTCGGGCCCATCACTGGTGCGTGGCTGGGGGGAAACACAGGACGATGACGATACGCCTCCCACAGAGGACAGCTTGTCCTTACCTCTGGGCAGCCTGGCACACATGAGCGACTACATGCTGCAGTGCCTGCGCAACGACAGCAGAGTTGCCCACATTTTAACGTGTGCGGACTACTGGGTTGCCACCCTGCTGGATCCCCGGTACAAAGACAATGTGCCCACCTTACTTCTTACACTGGAGCGTGATAGGAAGATGCGCGAGTACAAGCGCACGTTGGTAGACGCGCTACTGAGAGCATTTCCAAATGTCACAGGGGAACCAGTGGAAGCCCAAGGCGAAGGCAGAGGAGGAGCAAGAGGTCGCCAACGCAGCTGTGTCACGGCCAGCTCCTCTGAGGGCAGGGTTAGCATGGCAGAGATGTGGAAAAGTTTTGTCACCACGCCACAGCTAACTGCACCACCACCTGATACGGAACGTGTTAGCAGGAGGCAACATTTCACTAACATGGTGGAACAGTACCTGTGCACACCCCTCCACGTACTGACTGATGGTTCGGCCCCATTCAACTTCTGGGTCTCCAAATTGTCCACGTGGCCAGAGCTAGCCTTTTATGCCTTGGAGGTGCTGGCCTGCCCGGCGGCCAGCGTTTTGTCTAAACGTGTATTCAGCACGGCAGGGGGCGTCATTACAGACAAACGCAGCCGCCTGTCTACAGCCAATGTGAACAAGCAGACGTTCATAAAAATGAACCAGGCATGGATCCCACAGGACCTGTCCATCCCTTGTGCAGATTAGATATTAACTATCTCCCCTTAACAATATATTATTCTACTCCAGGGCACTTCCTCATTCAATCCTATTTTTATTTTCATTTTACCATTATATTGCGGGGCAACCCAAAGTTAAATGAACCTCTCCTCTGTCCTGGTGCCGGGGCCTAAATGTGTGACAGTGGCCTGTTCCAGTGGTGGGTGACGTGAAGCCTGATTCTCTGCTATGACATGAAGACTGATTCTGTGCTGACATAAGGCCAGATTCTCTGTTACGGGACCTCTCTCCTCTGCCTGGGTGCCTGGGCCTAAATATGTGACAGTGGCCTGTTCCAGTGGTGGGTGACGTGAAGCCTGATTCTCTGCTATGACATGAAGACTGATTCTGCGCTGACATAAGGCCTGATTCTCAGTTACGGGACCTCTCTCCTCTGTCTGGGTGCCGGGGCCTAAATGTGTGACAGTGGCCTGTTCCAGTGGTGAGTGACGTGAAGCCTGATTCTCTGCTATGACATGAAGACAGATTCTGTGCTGACATAAGGCCAGATTCTCTGTTACGGGACCTCTCTCCTCTGTCTGGGTGCCGGGGCCTAAATGTGTGACAGTGGCCTGTTCCAGTGGTGGGTGCCGTGAAGCCTGATTCTCTGCTATGACATGAAGACTGATTCTGCGCTGACATAAGGCCAGATTCTCTGTTACGGGACCTCTCTCCTCTGTCTGGGTGCCGGGGCCTAAATGTGTGACAGTGGCCTGTTCCAGTGGTGGGTGACGTGAATCCTGATTCTCTGCTATGGCATGAAGACTGATTCTGTGCTGACGTAAGGCCAGATTCTCTGTTACGGGACCTCTCTCCTCTGCCTGGGTGCCTGGGCCTAAATATGTGACAGTGGCCTGTTCCAGTGGTGGGTGACGTGAAGCCTGATTCTCTACTATGACATGAAGACTGATTCTGCGCTGATATAAGGCCAGATTCTCTGTTACGGGACCTCTCTCCTCTGTCTGGGTGCCGGGGCCTAAATGTGTGACAGTGGCCCGTTCCAGTGGTGGGTGACGTGAAGCCTGATTCTCTGCTATGACATGAAGACTGATTCTGTGCTGACATAAGGCCAGATTCTCTGTTACGGGACCTCTCTCCTCTGCCTGGGTGCCTTGGCCCAAATATGTGACAGTGGCCTGTTCCAGTGGTGGGTGACGTGAAGCCTGATTCTCTGCTATGACATGAAGACTGATTCTGTGCTGACATAAGGCCAGATTCTCTGTTACGGGACCTCTCTCCTCTGTCTGGGTGCCGGGGCCTAAATATGTGACAGTGGCCTGTTCCAGTGGTGGGTGACGTGAAGCCTGATTCTCTGCTATGACATGAAGACTGATTCTGCGCTGACATAAGGCCTGATTCTCTGTTACGGGACCTCTCTCCTCTGTCTGGGTGCCGGGGCCTAAATGTGTGACAGTGGCCTGTTCCAGTGGTGGGTGACGTGAAGCCTGATTCTCTGCTATGACATGAAGACTGAATCTGTGCTGACATGAAGCCAGATTCTCTGCTATGGCATGAAGAGACTGATTCTCTGCTGACATGAAGCCAGATTCTTTGCTATGGCATGAAGGGACTGATTCTCTGCTGACTTGAAGCCAGATTCTCTGCTATGGGACCTCTGTCCAATTGATATTGGTTAATTTTTATTTTTTTAATTTTTATTTTAATTCATTTCCCTATCCACATTTGTTTGCAGGGAATTTTCCTACATGTTGCTGCCTTTTGCAGCCCTCTAGCTCTTTCCTGGGCTGTTTTACAGCCTTTTTAGTGCCCAAAAGTTCGGGTCCTTATTGACTTCAATGGGGTTCGGGTTCGGGACGAAGTTCGGGTCGGGTTCGTATCCCGAACCCGAAAATTTCTAGGAAGTTCGGCCGAACTTCTCGAACCCGAACATCCAGGTGTTCGCTCAACTCTAATCACAACACATAGGGGTCATTTACTATTCTGAAATACTTCTAAATTAGGCGTATTTCAGGCGCAGATGGCATCACAACTGTCAGTTACGCCGCTATCTGCGTCTTCACCCCACTTACGCCAGGTCTAAAATTGTAGACGTGGTGTGAGCAGGGAAGGGGATGAGACAGTAGGCCTGTCTCATTCATCATTTTCTACGCCTGGTTTAGGTGTAGAAAATGGTCTAAATGTAAAACAGCTTGGAAGCTGTCTTACATTTAGAACTGGCACTGGATGCGCCGAAGTTATGGAGAAGTATGCTCCTCTTCATAACTTTGCCACCTCCACCACCAGCTTAGGGTATTAAGACCAGTATACAAAAACGTTGGTCTTAATAATAGTGCCCCATAATCTACAATCCTCCCAAGCAGGGCCGGGCCGACACAGAGGCTGGGGAGGCTCCAGCCTTAGGGCGCAGGCCAGCTCCCCAGCCTCTGGGTGGCAGGCAGGCCACTGACCACGACTCTGCTGCTGCCGCGCCTGCCGGGCTGCCGGCCGCACTGGAGGACGGAGGGAGTAGTGAGCACTTGGCACTGTCTTACGTTCTCCCTCCCCTCTTCGCCTCCTGGCTCGGCCGCTCCGCTGCTCTGGTCTCTGCTCAGTCGCCTGCCTGACTGGCTGCGTACAGCGCGCACTTTGACCTGACGCGCTGTATGCAGTCAGGTCACATGTGCGTCCGCTGGAGACCAGGAGCAGCGCGGGCAGCAGCACAGCACTGTGTCACGACCCAGTCCAGGTGGATGTCTGATTAATAACAAACATACATATCTAAATGGCGGGGGAAGGGGGGGCTTGACTTGAGTCATCTACTGATCAGTGATCATCAGAGCATTAGAGCTACAGGAATAAATAACTTCTAAATGTCTGGTGGGGTAGATGGGGGGGTCGAGGGCTGGTGGGGGGAGGGGGGGTAGATAATCTAACCCAGCCCCCCTTCCCCCATCATCCCTTGTCCTACCACCCCATCTACCCGTAACCCCCCACCCATCTATCCCACCAGCCATTTAGATGTTATTTATTCCTGCAATTCTAATGCTCTTATCAGTAGAAGTCAAGCCCTCAACCCCCCACCCAGCCATTTAGATATGTATGTTATCAATCATCATCCCCCATCCCCCACTGCTGCCTTCCTTGTAATTTGCTGGCCCCCAATTTCCATTATAAATTACAATCCATAACAGTGTCATCCACAGATCCCCCCCATAACAGTGTCATCCACAGATCCCCCCATAACACTGTCATCCACAGATCCTCCCATAACAGTGTCATCCATAGATCCCCCATAACAGTGTCATCCACAGATCCCCCATAACAGTGTCCTCCACAGATCCCCCCCATAACAGTGTCATCCACAGATCCCCCAATAAGAGTGTCAACCACAGATCCCCCCATAACAGTGTTATCCACAGATCTACCCATAACAGTGTGTCATCCACAGATTCCCTCATAACAGTGTGTCATCCACAGGTCCCCCATTTATGTGTGATTACAACAGTAAGTATTTAGTAAAGACTCCACAAGTTGGGGGGGGGGGGGGGGGCCCTTACCCCAGCCCTGCTCCCATGACTTCCTTCTGTCTCTCTTTTGCTCTTCTCCTCAAACAATTGTCTAAAAGTTTTCTCCAGTGCATCCTTCATACTCTGGAACTCACTACAACAGCATATCAGACACCCCCATATTCACGAAAGCCTACAACCTACAATAAACCTAGCTGTAGAACTACAGAACCAAATGAGCATCATCTACTTTACCTATTGCCTCCATTATTTTTCCATTATGGATTGTATGCCCTTGCAAGCAGGGTCCTCGTCCCTACTGTACTAATCTGTCACTAAGTTAGTTTATGCTTATTGTAATTGTTATTTTTTATTATATGTATGTAAACCATTTCCATATGGACAACACACTGAAATCAATAGCACTATTATCCCTATTAAATGACTACAAGCAAAGATCTTGGCACCTGTGAAAATTAATGTAGAAAGTATACTGGAAATCTATATAACTTTTCACTATAAAAGAGAATACCTTTATTTTCTGAAACATTTCTCAAGGTTCCACATATAAATCAGAGGGTTTGTTGGTTTCCCTAGGCTGTTGATTGCATATAACCAATTAATACATCACTTTAACTTTTTATCATGTGTAGACACTATGTGAAACATAGTCCATGATCATAAATCTTTGGTTTATAAATTAGCAAACAAAAAGGAACTTCCCGTTGGTGGACAAATGAAGTATCTGCCTCTAAACAAACCAGGATACATTATTATGCTGTTTTTAAACAATTTGTTTACTTTTTTCCTCTGACATAAATTAATATTCCCTTGTCAGTAGAAGTAGCCCGAGCTACTCATTATCCCTTTTCATTCTGCTCGAATTTAATTAATTACCAAATCTAGAATGCTCAGGTTCATTAATAAAACCCTTCCAGATCTACATGATTTAATAGAATCACGCCCAAGTAATATTTATGATTAATACAACACACAGGTATTATTCCCCAGCACTCTATTTACAATCAGAAACAGTTACAAGGTTTACCGATTATTTTGCACAAAGAAGAGGGTGTTAATAAAAAATTCAATTGTTTTTTGGGTTAGACCATAATCATGACTAGAGATGAGCGAATAAAAAAAAAAATTGATTTGCCGATTCGCCCATTTTTTTCGGGAAAAATTTGGTTCGATCCGAATATATTTGCATCGAATTACGTAAAAAAACTGCTATTTCCTGGCTGCTGAGAGCCTTTATAGTGGTGTAGAACACTCTGCCTTGTAGTAACACGCATAGTGAGTCTGCCTTGGTAGTGAAATAATACTGTGAGTCCATATGACATGCAGATAACAGGCGTCACTCTTAGAATCACTGCACACTTCACTTATTAGAGCAGTCATGGGGCCAAAACTGACCACATAACTCAAGTATGAACTCAGCCTTACAGGTCGATGTTAGCGCCAAGAAGAAGTGCACTCCTTTTACACCATCGCCAGCTGATTCCACATAGATGTTATCAGAACCTGTTCTATTAAACGCTTATACAAGTAGAGCCCACCCCCCGACAGAATGGAGAGGATGTCAGCAGTAAGTTTGTGTTGACGTCACTAATTCATTTGCCCTTCTTCTGATCCGTCAGAACAATAACCCACAAAAAACGGATCCTGTCTGTGGAGCATATGCCTTCACTCGGTCAGCATTTGCTCAATAATTCATCAGTATTGCTAATGCCCAAAAAAAAAAACAGGACTAGATCTAAAACAGGGATGACATGTCAATGTAATATTTGCATGTCTTCTGTGTTTTGTACCCACTCCTGCTTTTGGCTACCAAATCATAAGCAAATTCTTATGGGACCATACAGGCCTTACAGCTGCTACACAGATAGGATCCATTGTGTGTCTCATTTTTCCTTCCTTCTGACAGGTCAGGGCAAAATAGTGGCCCAGTCATGAAGTGGGTGGGAACAGCATGAGGAGACCACAGAGTGGCCCAATGACAGGGTCTGGAGGTTTCAGCAGGCTACATAGTGGCACAATGACAGAGTCTGGGGGTGGTGGCAGCATGAGGAGACCACAGAGTGACACAATGACAGTGTGGAGGTGGTGGCAGCATCAGGAGGCCACAGAATGACACAATGACAGAGGCTGGAGGTGGCAGCAGTAGCAGCATCAGGAGAAGGCCACTGATTGGCACAATGACAGAGTCTGGAGTTTGTAGCAGTATGAGGAGGCCACCGAGTGGCACAATGAAAGATTCTGGAGGTGGCAGCAGTAGCAGCGTCAGGAAAAGGCCACCGAGTGGCACAATGACAGAGTATGGAGGTGGCTGTGGCCGCAGCATCAGGAGGAGGCCACAGGGTGGCACAATGACAGAGTGCGGAGGAGGCGGCGGCAGCAACATCAAGAGGAGGCAACTGGGTGGCATAATGACAGAGCGCGGAGGTGGCGGCGGCAGCAACATTAGCAGGAGGCCATAGAGTAGCGCAACGACGAGACATTGCAGAGGTGTCAGCAGCATGAGGGGGCCACAGGGTGGCACGATGACGAGAGATTGTGGAGGTTGCAGCAGCACGAGGTGGCCACAGAGTAGCCGCTTCATCTATTCATTTATAGGGAATATGGAACAGAACAGAAGGTTAACATTTCTCAACTTTATAAAGTGTTGCTTAAAATACGATTTAATAATACACATTCTCTGGCACAAAAGGCTTGGCAAATTGATTGTCCGTGAATTTCCCTCGAAGATTGGGATAATATATTGGCGAGATTAAAGGGGTTCTGTCGTTTTTTTTTAAAACTGATGATCTATCCTCTGGATAGATCATCAGCATCTGATCTGCGGGGGTCCGACACCCAGGACCCCTGCCGATTAGCAGTATGAGAAAGCAGCGGCACTGGCAGTAGTGCCACAGCCTTCTCGCTGTTTACTGCAGGCCCAGTGACGTCACGACAAGTATCACTCAGGGCCGGACTGGCCTACCGGGATACCGGAAAAATTCCTGTTAGGCCGGTAGCCTTGACTGTGGCACGGCCGGCCGTGCCGACAGCGAGGAGGCTCCTTGGCTGGTGCAGTATATTACACAGAATGACTGACAGAGAGAGGAGTCCATACCCCGCCGAGGCTCCAGCACAGACATTGCCTGGAGCCTGACTACTCCCACACAGGTGACTGATCACATGATCATGACATCACGAAAGGTCCTTTAGCCTGGTAGCTGCTGCTTGTGCAGAGCTGTCATCCAGCTGTTCAGGGCTGTGTGTCAGGTAGGAGGCTGAGTACAGAGAGGCTGGTGATTTATCAATAGGAGAGTGATTGTTTCAGCTGTAAGAAAGACTTTACATACAGACAGTTATGTGCGCGGTTTAGGACACATGAGGGGACATTAATAAAGTAATGCTATGATATATAGGGCCATGAGGGGGACCAGCATAATATGATATATGTGTGTCATTTACACATAGAGCATCTTATGCTGGCCCCCCTCATGGCCCTATGTGTCATAGCACACATCCCCCATAACAGTGCGTCATCCATAGGTCCCCCATAACAATGCCAACCACAGATCCCCATAACAGTGCCATCCAAAGATCCACCACAACAGTGCCATCCACAGATCCCCCACAACAGTGCCATCCACAGATCCCCCATAACAGCGCCATCCACAGAATCTTCATAACAGTGCCATCCACAGATCCCCCATAACAGTGCCAACCACAGATCCCCCATAACAGTGCCATCCACAGATCCCCTCCATAACAGTGTCATCCAAAGATCCCCTCCATAAGGGTACATTCACACGACATTACGTGTGTAATCCTTTCCGATTTGCGGTCCGCAAATAACAGAACCGTGTCACCGCATTTTGCGGACAAATGACTTCCGTATGTCTTCCGTTTTTTTTTACGGTCCGCAAAAAACGGAAGAAAAAAAAAAAGAGAGAGAAAAAAAATGAATTATTAAGGCCTTCAAGAATACGGAAACGGATCCGCAAAAAACGGATGACATACGGAAACCATTCCGTATGTCATTAACAATTTGCGGATCCATTGACTTGAATGGTGCTGCGGACCGATCCGTACGGACAATAGTAGGACATGCTTCATATTTTTGCGGAATAGAAATGCGGACACACGAATGCGGACAACTAACTGAATGTTGTCCGCACATTTTATTCACCCATAGAAATGAATGGGTCTGCTTCTATTCCGCAAAATGCGGAACGGATGTGGATCGGACGCGGAAAAAATAATACGGTCGTGTGAATGTACCCTAACAGTGTTATCCACAGATCCCCTCCATAACAGTGTCATCCACAGATCCCCTCCATAACAGTGTCATCCAGAGATCCCCTCCATAACAGTGTCATCCAGAGATCCCCTCCATAACAGTGTCATCCACAGATCCCCTCCATAACAGTGTGTCATCCACAGATCCCCCATAACAGTGTGTCATCCACAGATCCCCCATAACAGTGTCATCCACAGATCCCCTCCATAACAGTGTCATCCACAGATCCCCTCCATAAGAGTGTCATCCACAGATCCCCTCCATAACAGTGTCATCCACAGATCCCCCATAACAGTGCAAATAGACCTCTAGCACAATTCCCTTAAAATACAGGGTGGGCCATTTATATGGATACACCTTAATAAAATGGGAATGGTTGGTGATATTAACTTCCTGTTTGTGGCACATTAGTATATGTGAGGGGGGAAACTTTTCAAGATGGGTGGTGACCATGGCGGCCATTTTGAAGTTGGCCATTTTGAATCCAACTTTTGTTTTTTCAATAGGAAGAGGGTCATGTGACACATCAAACTTATTGGGAATTTCACACGAAAAACAATGGTGTGCTTGGTTTTAACGTAACTTTATTCTTTCATGAGTTATTTACAAGTTTCTCTTTGTTTACAGCCATTGACATGTCGCAGAGGTTAACGCGTGAGGAGCAGATAGAAATTGTGTTGATGTCTGGTGAACGCAGTAACCGGGTCATTGCAGCAGATTTCAATGCAAGACACCCTAAGAGACCACCCATCTCCCATGCTACAGCTAGCAAACTGCTTGCTAAGTTTCGTGAAACTGGTTCAGTGTTGGATTTGCCAAAATGTAGACGCATGAAATCTGTCTCTAATGAAGAAACATCAGTGGCTGTCCTAGCTTCATTTAGCAAGAGCCCACAGCGTAGCACTCGCCGCATGTCACTGGAGAGTGGCATTAGTCGAACATCTCTTCGGCGGATATTAGCTACTCGCAAATGGCACCCTTACAAACTCCAGCTACTGCAGCATCTCAACGAGGATGACCCAGATCGGCGCACTGAATTTGCAAAATGGGCAAAACAAAAATTGGAACAGGACCCTCAGTTTACGCAGAAGATTTTGTTCAGTGATGAGGCAAACTTTTATATGAATGGTGAAGTTAACAAACAAAACCACCGCTATTGGTCTGACACTTACCCACATTGGATAGATCCCTCCAAGACTGTTGGAACAAAAAAATTGATGGTATGGTGTGGTATATGGGGTACAAAGATAGTGGGGCCATTCTTCATCAATGGAAACCTCAAGGCCACTGGATATGCGAAATTGCTACATGATGATGTGTTTCCCTCTTTATGCACTGAAGCTGGCACGTTCCCTGAGTTTTTCCAGCAAGATGGTGCACCACCACATTGTGGGTGTCAGGTCCGAGCATTCCTAGATGAACAGTTTCCTGGAAAGTGGATTGGTCGTCGTGGGCCAGTTGAATGGCCCCCAAGGTCTCCCGATCTGACCCCCTTAGACTTTTATCTTTGGGGTCATCTGAAGGCAATTGTCTATGCTGTGAAGATACGAGATGTGCAGCACCTGAAACTACGGATACTGGAAGCCTGTGCTAGCATTTCTTCTGCGGTGTTGCTATCAGTGTGTGAAGAGTGGGAGAAGAGGGTTGCATTGACAATCCAACACAATGGGCAGCACATTGAACACATTTTATAAGTGGTCAGAAACGTGTAAATAACTCATGAAAGAATAACGTTACGTTAAAACCAAGCACACCATTGTTTTTCTTGTGAAATTCCCAATAAGTTTGATGTGTCACATGACCCTCTTCCTATTGAAAAAACAAAAGTTGGATTCAAAATGATTGACTTCAAAATGGCCGCCATGGTCACCACCCATCTTGAAAAGTTTCCCCCCTCACATATACTAATGTGCCACAAACAGGAATTAAATATATCTCCAACCATTCCCATTTTATTAAGGTGTATCCATATAAATGGCCCACCCTGTATATCGTTATCACAATTTTTAGGGCCCTAATCACAATCGCACAAAATTCCTATATCGTGCAGCCCTACTACAATACCACATTTATTAAAATTTCCCTCCTCTGTACCTCCATATAGTACAGCCCCCCCCATGTGCCCCCATATAGTACAGCCCCCCCCCCCCCTTTGTGCCACCATATAGTACAGGCTCTCCCTCTGTTCCTCCATATAGTACAAGCCCCTCTCTGTGCCATCATATAGTACAGGCTCACGCCTTTGCCGCCATATAGTACAAGCTCCCCCCTCTGTGCCACCAAATAGTACAGGCTCCCCCATCTGTGCTGTCATATAGTACAGACTCCCCTTCTCTGTGTCGCCATGTATGGACAAATAGTGGGCTCTATTACTGTGTGGGGCAATACACATTGGGAGTTTGTAAAGAGGTGGGGATGGTGCTGGAATAAGAAGACTAAAATATTTGTCTTGCAGATTCTGCAGAGACGAGTGGTGGCCAGAAAAAGAGACAGATTCCAATCAAAGAAGACATCACCTTTGATTCACTCTGAGAAGTCGCTCTGTGAGTCAATAAATATGCACTTTTAATCACTTATGGTTTGCAGAATCTGTGTAGTGCTAGTATTTTCTACTATATTGTCATATTAGTCTTTGTTTAGTGGATTTTATTTAGTTACAGTGTGGTGTTAGTATCCAGTCACTATGCGGGGGTAATTGTAGTGGTCCTAGTGCACCGGTATACCTTGTATACTGGTATTATTGGAAATAATGGTCAGTGTACAGGATTTGATCAGGAACAGTAAATAATGGTGATATATATGTGTAAAAATTTGTCTTAACATACGTTAACACTTTTAGTGCTGTTGGGGGGTTAATCAGACACTTAAGCATGTCTACTAGTGACTCGTGACTTTTTGTAGTCTTGGTAATACTCTACATTAGTGTTGAGCGAAATTATGTTTTAAGTTCGGCGTCTAAAGTTCAGGTTCGGGTTATCGAAGAATCGCGTTATGGATTCCGCTACCGCGGACCATAAGTTTCGGTGGTAGCGGAATCCATAACGCGATTCTTCGATAACCCCAACCCGAACTTTAGACGCCGAACTTAAAACACAAGTTCGCTCAACACTACTCTACATCAGTATTCCCCAACTTGTGGCTCTCTGGCATTTGCAAAACTACAACTCTCGGTTTGGGCATTATAGGAGTTGTAGTTTTGTGATGTATTGTCATATATGGAAAAGACATTTGTAAAGGGGTGAAGTTAATAAAGATGGCCACGACCCTGGGGGGCCCCAAGAAATAATTTTGCATGACCCTAGGATCAGCCGTGTTTTTTGCATGACCCTAGGATCAGCCGTGTTTGGCCACTCAAAGCCAAAAACTCCTGGGCCGTGCTGCAAGGCTATAAAATTCTTGTGGGTCAGCCTGGCCATACCTGCAGTCAGTCAGTATGAGTAGAAACCTGGCATTTGATTTGCCAGTCTTCTGTAAAATAAATATGCACAGGTTGTGCCCTGAGGTCAAAGGTCACAGCTGTACCATACATGAAAGAAGCCTGGTAATTCAAATACCAGGCTTCTACTACACAAGCTCTTAGCACTACAGCTTGCCAGGGAAGCCTGAAATTTGATTTGCCAGACTTCCGTCATGTTGCAGACTTGACGCTGTGCCCTTTGATTCAAACTTTGAGTCAAAAGCCACAACATCAAATTTGTAACAGTAAGGAAGCCTGGTAAATGAAATGTCAGGCTTCTCTACCCCCTAGCATGATGCTGAGTTCATACACACTTTTTTTTTTAGCAAGTATCTCTTTTTTTAGTGATTGCCATATTGCTATGTCTGGGCATGCTGAAAGTTGTAGTTCTGCAACAGATGAAGGCATCCTGGTTGGGGAAAGCTGGTCTACTGTGATATTATAAACAATGGGGGTTCTACAAAAGAGCTATTGTGGGGCAAAATTCATATTCGTGTTTACACACGTGTTTTAAAATGAATGCTTTCCCCTTTTATAAACAAGTAAATAATGACGCAATACTGTGGGGCTGGTATGCAACTTTTTCCAGGGCTGGTTTTTATCCCCAGTCCGGCCCTGGTATCACTGGCCTGGGCACAGCTAAGCTCCATTCAATTTAACAGAGCTTAGCCCCGCCCAGGCCATTGATACTAGTCGTGACGTCACTGGTCCTGCAGTAAACAGCGAGAAGGCCGCAGCGCTACTGCCAGCGCTGCGGCCTTCTCAAACAGCTGATCGGCAGAACCCCTTTAAGTTTATTTTCTTATAATTTTAATCAAGTTTTGGTTCAATTTAATATTAAATATTTAATAAATTTAATAATAAAAATTAAGCATTGCCTAAGACAGGAGAGAATCCGCCAGTCTTCTGTTTATTCAACGACGTGTTCACAATGGTGAAAGCATTCCAAAAAACAATTTCCCTCCACCTGGAGACGAATCCTGTCAAGACTGATGCAAGTGTGGTATCGGCTGCTCATCGACCCAGATACTTCTGGGCGAAGCTGTCTGGCATGAACAGGCCTCTAGTAGCTACAGACAATGAGAAGACAAAGCATCAAGATAGCTTTGAGCCGGAAAGAGTCGCAAAGTTCATGAAGATACGTCACAAAATATTTTACCGCATATAACCGCAGCGTTGACCCCTGAATTTTGTTTTTCGACCGAAATACTTCAATAAAGACTTTTACCGCATATAACCGCAGCGCTGACTGCTAAATAAATTTTGTTTTATGACCGATATACGTCAATAAATATCTTACCGGATATAACTGCTGCGCTGAACGCTGAAAAAAAATAGTTTTTCGACCAAAATACGTCAATAAAGATTTTACCACATATAACTGCAGGCTGCAGCGCTGAACGCTGAATAAAATTAGTTTTTCGACCGAATTACGTTTCAAAAGGTTTTAGCACATATAACTTCGACCGAAATACGTCAATAAAGATTTTACCACATATAACGGAGCATGGAGATGGAGAGGGTCTTCGGATTCCCCTCGCACTATACGGACGTCTCAGAAATGAACCGCTGCTCCCTACAGCAGCTCCTGGGAAGGTCTTGGACCGTCCAAGTCATCCGACATCTATTCGCCCCGCTGAAGGATTATTTTGAAAGTGTGTAGAAGCCACACGGGGCCCCCACGCTGCAGATTTATCATGGAGACATCATGGAGATTTTACAGCATATAACTGCAGTGCTGACTGCTGAATAAAACTTGTTTTTTGACAGAAATACTTCAGTAAAGATTTTACCACATATAACTGCCGCCGACGTTAACGGAGAATGTATCTGTCTTTTTGTAATGAAATAGGCCACTAAACGCTTACAATACATATAACCGCCGCCGACGTGAACTGAGAATGTATTTTTCTTTTTGTGCTGAAGTAGGCCACTAAACGCTTTCAAGAAATATAACTGCCGCCGACGTGAACGGAGAATTTTTTTTTGGGACTGAAATAGGCCACTAAACGCTTTTTAAGACATATAACCGCCGCCGACGTTAACTGAGAATGTATTTTTCTGTTTGTACTGAAATAGGCCACTAAACGCTTTTAACACATATAATTTCCGCTAATGTTAACTGAGAATGTATTTTTCTTTTTGTACTGAAATAGACCATTAACCGCTTTCAAGACATATAACCGACGACAACGAGAACTGAGAATGTGATTTTCTTTTTGTGCTGAAATAGGCCACTAAACTCTTTCAAGACATATAACCGCCGCATACGTGAACTGAGAATGTATTTTTCCTTTTGTACTGAAATACAAAATAACACATATTGTATAACCGCCGCACTGACTGACTGCTACCGCCGCTACTTCCGTGAACCCCTGCACCACTACTTCCCGGGTAGGTAGGCTGCTGCAAAGCAGGTGCTCTACCTCAGGCACATTTGGCTCTCGACCTCCCACTGCTGCCAGCCTGCTGACTCCCAGCCATGCTTTCAACACATATAACTGCCGACGTTAACTGGGAATGTATATTTCTTTTTGTACTGAAATAGGCCACTAAACTCTTTCAATACATATAACCGCCGCCGACGTGAACTGAGAATGTATTTTTCTGTTTTGTACTGAAATAGGCCATTAAACACTTTCAACACATATAACTTCCGAAGATGTGAACTGAGAATGTATTTTTCTTTTTGTTCTGAAATAAGCCATTAACCGCTTTCAAGACATACTGTATAACCACCGCCGACGAGAACTGAGAATGTATTGTTCTTTTTGTACTGAAAAAGGCCACTAAATGCTTTCAAGACATATAACCGCTGCATACGTGAACTGAGAATGTATTTTTATTTTTGTACTGAAATAGGCCACTAAATGCTTTCAAGACATATACAGTCAGGTCCATAAATATTGGGACATCAACACAATTCTAACATTTTTGGCTCTAGTCTATACACCACCATAATGGATTTGAAATGAAACGAACAAGATGTGCTTTAACTGCAGACTGTCGGCTTTAATTTGAGGGTATTTACATCCAAATCAGGTGAACGGTGTAGGAATTACAACAGTTTGCATATGTGCCTCCCACTTGTTAAGGGGCCTAAAGTAATGGGACAATTGGCTTCTCAGCTGTTCCATGGCCAGGTGTGTGTTATTCCCTCATTATCCCAATTACAATGAGCAAATAAAAGGTCCAGAGTTCCTTTCAAGTGTGTTATTTGCATTTGGAATCTATTGCTGTCAACTCTCAAGATGAGATCCAAAGAGCTGTCACTATCAGTGAAGCAAGCCATCATTAGGCTGAAAAAACAAAACAAACCCATCAGAAAGATAGCAAAAACATTAGGCGTGGCCAAAACAATGTTTGGAACATTCTTAAAAAGAAGGAACGCAGTGGTGAGCTCAGCAACACCAAAAGACCTGGAAGACCACGGGAAACAACCGTGGTGGATGAACAAAGAATTCTTTCCCTGGTAAAGGAAACACCCTGCACAACAGTTGGCCAGATCAAAAACACTCTGCAGGAGGTAGGTGTATGTGTGTCAAAGTCAACAATCAAGAGAGGACTTCACTAGAGTGAATACAGAGGGTTCACCACAAGATGTAAACCATTGGTGAGCCTCAAAAACAGGAAGGCCAGATTAGAGTTTGCCTATTGACATCTAAAAAAGACTTCACAGTTCTGGAACAACATCCTATGGACAGATGAGACCAAGATCAACTTGTACCAAAATGATGGGAAGAGAAGAGTATGGAGAAGGAAAGGAACTGCTCATGATCCTAAGCATACCACCTCATCAGGGAAGCATGGTGGTGGCAGTGTCATGGCGTGGGCATGTATGGCTGCCAATGGAACTGGTTCTCTTGTATTTATTGATGATGTGTGTAACGGAACCGCCTGGCATCCCGACTGCGTACCTCCGTGGATGGATGCTCCTAGTGCTTCCCGAGGACTCCAAGCACTCCGCTCTACACCGTAACCACCACAGGGACAAGGAACAGGAACAGCTCTTACAAGAGCTAGGAGTTATAGCCAGGGGAGAATACAGAGTATAGCAATCCCCATACACATGAGACGAGGCTCTATGTTGAATGTAAAACAGGAACTCTTTATTGAACACACAAGCATTGACTTATATACACATTTTCCAACAATGGTACTACCTGGACCTGGTTGGGAACTGAGGACATGACATAGCAGCCAATCCTTTACAGCTTCACAGTTTAAACACAAAAACTAACCCTATTCAACAAACACAATGGCATCATCTGTGACGCAATCAACAATGAACAAGATGCAAACAGACATCTTCACCCCCTCCATAATGAATGAATAGGGGGCGAGGAGACACATGTGATGGGATTATCTCCTGAGTGTATCATAGGGTGATCTACTCATCTAGGAGTCGGCTGCTCTTATAGCTATCTTAATCCCATCACTAACACAATCAGTGGGAGTCTCAGTGCAGAGTTAACCCTTTTTGTGTTGCTGAATCCACACCGTGCACCTTTAATGGGCAATAGGAAATATGTGGTATATAAATTACACACATAAATCCGGGTTCATAGTTTCTTGTAACCCCAAAATATCTGAGGGGGTCTCCATAGTTCTGGGTCCATAGTCCGTAGGAAGGAGGCTGGCCCTCAGGCTTCTCCAGCAGCCCCAGTGACAGTTCAGTCCGTCACATTTCTCCCCTCCCAACAGTAGACTAACCAGGTACCTGACCTCCTGTCGGTCGGTGCTTGAGTTAGTCGAGTAGCCCACCCATAAACCAACACTGGTCCTGTTGAACTCTGGGGCCTGGATCTGTTCTGTATGTCCCCAGCTGTGGAGTGGGCATCTACAACTCCTTGCTTCATTGTTGTTCTCTAGCTTGGAGCTGTGGGTACTTGGTGGGCATAGGCCAACTGCCCTCTGCCCAGATGCCAGCTCTTCCGCTGGGGTAGCCAGTGGGGAGTCAGCCTCTGGACAAGAGGATAGGGGAGGGCAGAGGCCAACTGTGTTCTGCCCAGATGCCAGCTCTTCCGCTGGGATGGGGTCATGGAATCCTACCCCCAAGACCTTGTTGCGGATCAGCTCTGGAGAGGATGGAGCACTTACCTCCTCTTCCTGGCATTCCTGCGGGGTTGGTGTGGAATCTGTACCAGCCATCCAGCATCCCAGTAGGCCTGGTGCAGAGACTGCGGTCCCATCTGCACCATCAGAGTTAGGGGTGCTATCCCCCTGGGGTTGGGGAGAGAAACTGGTTGTCTCCTCTCCCTTCAAGGTACACTGCCGCTGGGGAATGAAGACGATGCTCTTCTCTCCCTGCAAAACATACTGCCGCTGGGGAGCAGGACCGACTGTCCCTACTCCCTGAAAATCTGGCTGCCGTTGGGGATCTGGGCCGACTGCCCAGCATCCTTGTAGGGCCGGTGGAGAGACCTCGGTCCTATCTCCACTGTTGTGGGGCTTACTGTCTCCCTCTGGTACATTAAGCTGCCGCTGGGGAGAGGGGGTAACAAGCTCCTCTCCCATACATACTTCCAGCCGCTGGGGAGGGCAACCGACAGTCTCCGCTCCCAATACAGTGTCCTGCTGCTGGGGAAAGGAGACTGGGCTCTCTATTCCCCGCTGGACACTCTGCCGCTGGGGTGGGAGGACAAAGCTCTCCTCTCCCAATAAAACCCTCTGCTGCTGGGGGACAGGACCGACTGTCTCTGCCCCCTGTAACTCAGCCTGCCGCTGGGGAATGGAGACTGGGCTCCCAATTCCCAATAAATCACATTGCCGCTGGGGGACAGGACCGACTGTCTCTGCCCCCTGTAACTCAGCCTACCGCTGGGGAATGGAGACTGGGCTCCCAATTCCCTGCAGGACCAGTGGAGAGACCTTGGTCCCATCTCCACCAGCCCCCTGGGGTTCTTCCCAGTAAACCTCCACAATATCTTCCCAGCTAAAGGGGTCTGGCTCTGTCACTCTGCTCTCCTGCTGAGCCTTCTCACTGGAGTGGAACAGCTGCTGGTAGCCCTGTTCCAGCTCCATCTCCCGGGTCACCAGGTGGACCAGGTCCTAATCAATCTCATGAGTGTCGTCCCAGTCATAACTGCTCTCCCTCCATTCCAAGAGATCACGGAACTGAGCTTGTATAGGGCTCCCAAACTCCAGCTCTGAAAAAGTCTCCCATAACATGCCAGGACCATCAAACTCCTCTGCCTCTGGCTTGCCATGCTCAGCTGTCCTGGGTAGGTACTGTGCCCCATACCACCAGAGCGCCTGGTAGGCATCTTCCAGCCACAACTCCTGCCATGCTAGGTGTTCCAATTCCTTTACCCATTCCTCCCGGGGCTGCTCTCCCAGGAAGGGCATCCGCAGGGCTACTCGCTTCTGCAACCGCTGGTCTTCCATGGGGAGTCTCTCATCCCGCAGATACTCCACAATACCCAGTGCCTGGTACCAGATGCCTTTGCGGACTGCATCTCGGTCATCCATGACACCCTCATCGTACTCCACTGCTGTTTCCATTCTGTTGCTCTTAGGGTCGCTGTACTGGGACATGCGTTGCCCCCAACTTGTAAATCCGCAGAATGGAGTCTCCTGTAGCTGTCCCTCTGGCTGTGGGAACGATCCCGCCTCTTGCCACCAATTGTAACGGCACCCCGGGCATAAAAGTGGTTAAAACCGTTTAGGCGATTTTCTCCTTCCAGAGCTACAGGCACAGCTACTTACAGAACATCAAACTCCCGAACGGCATACAAGGGAATGCACCAAACTCCCGAACGGAATACAGCATAGCACTCCAAACTCCCGAACGGAACCTCACGAATAGCTGATAGCAGACGAATATGAAACGAACCCAAGAGGCTTACACTCCTAGCAAGCAGTCTCTAACAGCATACAGTGAATCCCCCCAAGAACGAGACCAAGCTCTGTGTTGAGGGTAAAGCAGTGGGGAGCCAGAGCTGTGGGTTTATTGTTCTTATATACACATTAGTACCACCCACAGGGTTTTGTAAAACAACCAGTAAACACGTACAATACACTCAGACACTCCCACACAAAATCCTCCCCTCTGCCTGTGATACAATTACCTTACACAATGGGTTAATGTAATTATCACAGGCAGGAAAATACACAGTTTTATACAATGTCTTCTGTCCTGGAGACAATTGGGAAGTAATCCAATTTATCGCCAAGGGCAGAGGCAAAACTCTATTAGTCACATGGTAGAAAAAGACAATAAGAGACATAAAAATATTTAACTGTGCAGCTATTGCATAAAACATAGACATTTAACATATCCCCAGATAGTTCCGGTCTGAGCGCATATTATTAGGTGAATGGCACTCAGACTAAACGAATACAGTAGAATCGCCATGGAGCCAAAGTCTTTCACATAGTCTTTCGTTATCCGAATGGGCTCCATGGCATAGCTATCTGTGGTATCACTGTGCAAATAGGGCAAGTACCAAAAGACCCGGCTTTCATTTCTTTTCAGGGGAAAATCAAGCGTTTCAACATGGGGCCATAGTCTAAAGGAAGCAGACGGGCAACCAGGCTTCTCCAATGCAATGTGGCGAGATTGGTTCCCTTTAACAAGTGGGAGGCATATATGGAAACTGTTGTAATTTCTACACCATTTACCTGATTTGCAGTTGACAGTCTGCAAGCTGACAGTCTGCAGTTGAAGCACATCTTGTTTGTTTCATTTCAAATCCATTGTGGTGGTGCATAGAGCCAAAAATGTGAGATTTATGTTGATGTTCCAATATTTATGGACCTGACTGTAACTGCCGCATATGTGGACTGAGAATGTATTTTTCTTTTTGTACTGAAATACAAAATAACACATACTGTATAACCACCGCACTGACTGACTGCTACCGCCACTACTTCCGTGAACCCCTGCACCACTACTTCCCGGGTAGGTAGGCTGCTGCAAAGCAGGTGCTCTACCCCAGGCACATTTGGCTCCCGACCTCCCACTGCTGCCACCCTGCTGACTCCCAGCCATGCTTTCAACACATATAACCGCCGAAGAGAACTGAGAATATATTTTTCTTTATGTACTGAAATAGGCCAGTAAACACTGGCCAGTAACTGCACCACTGAACGCTTTTGCAACATATAAGCGCACCAGTGACGTCCGTATATATTTTCCTTTCTGTCCTGAAATACAGTAGGCCATTAAACCCTTTTGCCACAAATAACTGCACCAGTGAAGTGCGTATATTTTTTTCTTTCTATGATGAAATAGGCCACTAAATGCTTTTTCCACAAATAAGTGAACCAGTGAAATGCATATATTTTTTTCTTTCTATAATGAAATGGGTAACTAAACACTTTTGCCACAAATAAGTGCACCAGTGAATTGTGTTTATTTTTTTTTCCATAATGAAATAGGCACTAAACCCTTTTGCCACAAATAAGTGCACCAGTGAAGTGCGTATATTTTTTTTCTTTCTGTATGCTTTCAACACATATAACTGCAGAAGTGAACTGCGTTTAAAATGCTGGAATGACATAGCTGTATAATGGCTATTTGGATCCCCAAATAATCTTTCCCTGCACTTGTAAATCGATTTTCTAGCAGTGTCCCTAGTGCCTTCTGACGTCTCTCCCTGCACTAAGATGCTGTGAAATGATTCCTCCCTATCCTTTCCCTGCACTTGTAAATCGCTGTTATGGCACTGTTCCTATCGCTTTCTGACGTCTCTCCCAACACTAAGATTCTGTGAAATGATTCTTCCATATCCTTTCCCTGCACTTATAAATCCTTTTTTTTGTTTTTATTTTTTTCACAATCAGGTTTTTACAATTGTTGTCCCTAGCACCTTCTCCCGTCTGTCCCTGTACTCAGAACGCTTGAAAATGTCTGACTCTAAGATGGCCACCGTATTTACAGGACTGTGACATCACAGGGCTGCCTGGCTGCTGATTGGATGCATGCATGGCATTATGGGTCAGCCCGCCTTCCCAGAGTTCCTTGCCCCATGTCCTCACACTTGTAGCCGCTATTTTAGGAAAAATTGAGATTCTTTACCACGAAGCGCTAGGAAATTCGCATTCGTTGTAAATCAATTTTTTTCTGAGATTCGGATCGAATTCCACTTCGTCAGCTTCGATTCACTCATCTCTAATCATGACTATATGGTTTAATTTACCCAGCTGAGGTACATCTTTCTGTTACTAGATGCAGCTATGCATATGCATGAGTGATATGGTAAAAAAAAATTCTGCCAACAGCTACCACTAGGGCTCCTTACATATTAATTTATACAGCTAGAATTCAGTTCATTGTTTTTTATTTGTTTTAGTTTTTTAATTTGCATGAAGTAAGCTCCCCTAGAGGTGGCTACAGACTACAAGATTTTTATCATTTCATTCGTAATGGGTACAATTTTTTGAAAATATAATGGATTATAAAATCAATTTGTATATTTTGTTATTTCATTTGAAAATATTAGCTTTTGCCTATGTACACTAAAATATGCTCAAAAACACTGGAAGACAAATTAAAATATATAAAAACATGAAATGGAGACCCAATCTGGCCCCAAAGGCATGTATTACATTTTAAACATTTATTTAAAGGGTTTGTCTGATTTCAGGACCAAACCGAACAACACATGCGATCCTCCTTCAATAAATAATAGATTGTACTTACCTGACAGATCCAGCACTGCTGCTCCAGTTCTCCCAGCAGGGCTTTCCTTACCTAGCTGCAGTATTAACATCTTCCCGATAACATGCGACCACTGCATGCGATCACTGGCTCAGCAGTGCAGCAGTGAAGAGGTCAGTGACTGGCTGTAGTGGTCACATGTTGTCGAAGTGACATCATCAAGGCAGCCAGATAACAGAGCCCTGCTGAAAGAACTAGAGTAACAGAGCAGGGTCTGTTGGGTAAGTAACAATCTATGCTTTACTGCATGCAGAACACTCCTCCACCACCGTCCTGAAACCAGACAACCTCTTTAACCCCTTCCCGACATCCACCATACATGTACGGCACATCGCGAAGTGACTTCCCAACAGCTGCCATACAGGTACGGCGCACTGATCAGGCAAGTGCAGGAGCTGCACCTGACTGGGTCTCACAGGCAGGCAGGCTGTCAGTGTATTACACTGGTAATACACTGACAGCCAATGCATTACATTACACATGTATTTTAATGCATTGTAGAGGAGATCAGACCCCCAAAAATGTAATGTCCCACAGTGGGACAAAAATAAAAAGTAAAAAAAAAGTATTAAAAAGTGTTTTTTATGATAAAAAAATAAAAGTTTCAAGTAAAAAAATGCCCCTTTACTTTAATAAACACATATTGTAAAAAGCTAGAAAAGAAAAGAAAAACAGACATATTAGATATTGCCGCGTCTATAATGACCAGCTCTATAAAAATATTTCATGATCCACCCTGTCAGATGAATACGGTAAAAACAAATAAAAACTGCAACAAATTGGCCATTTTTGGTCACTTTGTCTTACGCAAAAAGTGTTGAAGCAAGCGAAATGTACCCCACAATGGTACCACAGAAAACGTCAACTTATCCCACAAAAAATGAGCCCCCAAAAAAGATAATTGACAGAAAAATATTTTTAAAAATGACTCAGAAAATGGTGACACCAAAAGGAGATTTTTTTCAAAAATTCTTTGTGCAAGAGTTGTAAAATGTAAAAAAAAACTAAATAAAATTTGTATCTTATTTTCCCCCCACAATGCTTGCCCTAATGACAAATCCCCAAAAGCAATGGCATAGTTGCTGTCTTATCTTTATCCTGCTCCCCAAAAAGCTAAATAAAAAGCGATCAAAAAGTTGCATGTACCCCGTAATAGAACCAATGATAAAGCTCAGTTGAGAGAAAAATAAAATGTATGGCTGTCTGAAAATGGCTGTACTGGTTTCCAGAGGCTGATTAATAGCAACATGGCACCTGTAAACCATTGCACCAAAATCTGCCCTCTAAAAAACATATGGCACTTCTTTTCTTCTGATCCTTGTTGTGTGCCCAAACAGCAATTTATACCTACATATGGGGTGTTGTCATGTTCAGGAGAAAATTTGTGGTGCTTTTTCTGCTATTACCCCTTGTAAAAATAAAAAATGTGGAGCTTATGCAAAATTTAATTGGAAGAAATGTGTGCCTTCAAATGTAAAATGGCGCCCAAAAACCATTCCAGCAAAATCCTTCTAAGCCCTGCCATGTGCCCATAGAGCAGTTTACGACCACACATGGGGTGGTTCTAAAAACTGCAGAATTAGGGTAATAAATATTGTGGTTTGTTTGGCTGTCAACCCTTTCAGACTTACAGGTAAAAAAAATTGATCAAAATGTAAAATTTCACCTCCATTTTCTTTTAAATCTTGTGAAACATATAAAGGGCTAATGAATGTTAATTAATAACTACTTTATGAGGTATCACTATCCATATTAAAAGCAGAGAAATTCAAATTTAGAAAACAGTGAATTTTTCCATATTTTCTGTAAATTTTAGATATTTTCTTTAAATAAAGGTAGAACATATTGATAAAAATTTACCACTCGCATGAAGTACAATGTATCACAAAGAAAACAATTTTAGAATGGTTTGGATAAGTAAAATTGTTCTAAAGTTATTACCAAATAAAGTGACACATGTCAGATTTGAAAAAATAGGCTGTGTCAGGAAGGTGAAAAATGGCTGTGTCCTGAAGGGGTTAAGGGAACACAGTATATGTTTTGTGCTGTATTCATCTGAAAAAGAATTCACAAAGAATCACAACATCAGTTCTTGAATGGATAATGAATTAGAACTAATATCAGGAATGCAATAAAAGCACATGAATCACTAAAGTATTCGGAGCAGAAAAAAATCTAATTGTATTTTTAGCGTTTTAATTAAAATTATATTTTTAATTAAGCAGTACATATTGTGATCAAATAAAGTATATATCAATAAATGATGAGCAGAAATTATTTTATGTCCTCTGCTCCAAAAATGTAAAGCATAAAATGTAGACACAACTATTTAGAGAGGTGAAAACGATTCTAGAAGCAGTTTTTTTTTATGTATACAGTATATACTCTACACAATTGTAAATACATTTATTCTTGTGAATGCTAACACTGACGAAAAGAAGCATAGAAGCTTATCCCCTTATCCTTGGTTCTGTATTATCTCCTGAATAATTCAGTGCCTATAGTCTGCCCAAGTTCAATTCATTGTCAAACACACTCAAGTTTAGTGTGAATCACATTAGAATGAAAGTTACATTTTTTATGAAGGATTATGTAGTGCACAATGTGTTGTATTCTCTAAGGTGCGTTAAGTCCAAGAAAACTGGATTTCAGTACAAAAATGTCAACACCTGAGATTTTTTTTTTCATTCTTTGAATAAACTATTTGTGTGCCCTACTTCTATCCACATTAAAATATTTAATATATATGCAAGAGCTATCAGGGAAATGTTTCTTTGTTTTGAAGAAGCAGAACATTTACTACAAAGTGATTTTTACATATTTTATTAAAATATCAGTTTTTAGCTTTTACTTAACATAATCTTATAGTATTTTAGCGACCAGTATATACAGTATTGCATCAATTAATTAAAATAGCTTTATATCTTTTTGATCTAAAAAAAGTATGAAATAGAACTAGATAGAGTAGTTGTCCTTAGTGGTTAGTAGGGGCGTACACAGACGTCAAAGGGCCCCTGTGCAAAGAATGTGCCTGCCCCCCACCTCACCCTCAAACCACACATTGTTCTCATTATGTTAAAGCAGTGAACGGGGGTAGGGGGGTGTTGGTTCTGAGTTTGCATTAGGCAAAGGTTATTAGATAGTGATATATGGCAGCAGGAGACCCTTTAGATGCTGTGGTCCATACTTGTCTGGTTTGGACTGGACCTAGATCTGGAATGCACAGCAGCAGCACTTGCTATAATCCTCTGTGCACTTGTCTGGTCTGGACTGTACCTGGATCAGGAATGCACAGCAATGGCACTTGCTGTAATCCCTTTTGCACTGGTCTGGTCTGGACCCTGGAATGCACAGCAGTAGCATTTGCTATAGTACTCTGTGCACTTGTCTGGTCTGGTCTGGACTGTATCTGGAATGCACAGCAGCAGCACTTGCTGCAGTCTTCTATGCACTTGTCTGGTCTGGTTTGGACTAGACCTGGATCTGGAATACATAGCAGCAGCACTTGCTGTAGTCCTCTGTACATTGGTATGAAAAAATATTTAAGGAAAAACAGAAAATTTTGAAAAAAAAAAATATTTATCAATTTTTTTTCTATTACAAAAGGTTTCAAGACATAACATTTCTAAAACCATTACCGTATGTTTGTACCCTGAAAATGAAGGCTACTTATATAATTTATCTACTGACTAGGTACGCAGTAAAACTTCAAAAGACTGGAGTGTATTTTGGTGCCCTATTTTTCTATTGCTGGTTCTATGGCACCGTAATGCCAGAAAACTGTTGTATAGCATCAAAATCTTACAAGCCCCTTATTTATTTTGTTCCCCTAAGGTATTTATCTTGGGTAAATTTGGGCATTTTTTTTTTTTGCCATTTTTTCTTCAAAAATCCTGCTTTAAAAAATATAGCTAAAACAAATACCTAGATTTTAAAAGAAAAAAGAATGTGTTGTTACATAGTTACATAGTTAATATGGTTGAAAAAAGACATAAGTCCATCAAGTTCAACCAAGGGATAGGTGGGGATGTGAATCCTAGAAGGAAGTGTGACTCAGATTTCTACACATTTTCATAAGCATTAAGTATCATTTACTTTTAGGAATTCATCTAAATCCTTTTTAAAACTGTCCACTGTTCCTACTGTGACCACGTCCGGAGGTAAACTATTCCACAGATTCACAGTTCTCACAGTAAAGAGACTTTGGCGCTTCTGGAGACTTTTTCTTCTCCAGTCGGAGGCAGTGCCCCCTTGTCTTTTGAGGGCATTTTACATTAAACAGCTTTTCACCATATTTTTGTATGGTCCATTTATATATTTGTATAGGTTAATAATGTCCCCACTTCTCAAAACTAAATAAATTTAATTATTTTAATCTTTCTTCATAACTAAGACCCTCCAGGCCCCTTATCAGTTTAGTTGCTCACCTTTGTACTTTTGCCAGTTCCAAAGCATCCTTTCTATGCATATTCCAGATAAGGCCACATCAACGCTTTGCAAAGTGGTAATATTACATCCCTGCCCCACGAGTCCATGCATCGTTTAAGGCATGATAATATCCTGGTAACCTTAGAAGCAGCTGATTGATATTGTATGCTGTTATTTAATCTACCATCTACATGGACAGCCAAATCTTTCTCTATAAGTGACTCCCCCAGTGTGACATCCCCTAGGACATATGATGCACAGAGATTATTACTACCAAGATGCATAACTTTATATTTATCCACATTGAACCTCATTTGCCAAGTTGATACCCAATCACTCAAAGTGTCCAAGTCGGCTTGCGGTTTATGGACATCTTCCATAGACTGCAAAGTACACATAGCTTGGAGTCATACGCAAAAATAGAAAGAGTGCTATTAAACCCATCATCAATATCATTAATAAATTAAATAATAAAAGACCAGGCCCTGAACCTTGGGGTACACCACTTATAAGCCAGGACTAGTGATGATCGAGCATGCTCGGCCGAACAGCAGTTCGGCTCGAGCATCTCAATGCTCGGCACATGGCAGTATTCAGCCGAATACCGCATGTGCTCGAGTGCAATGCTCGAGTCTCTGCCCCGCTCATTTCATGGCTTCTACGCAGCCAATAAACGTTCAGGTAAGTACTGCCCTTATGTTGGCTGCTGGCATTGCAGTGATTGGCTGGCCGGAATGCGTCCTCGGGTACTATATAGTACCCAATGACACATATTCGGCTCATTCTTAGTCAGGGAGAGCTGTGCTGAGGAAGGGACAGACAGTGTAGGTACGTAGAACTACAGGTAACAGCACTCTGCTAGTCAATTGCACAAAGATATAAGCAAACACTGAATGAATAAATGCTTGGGGGTCATACTTACTGCAAATGCAGCTAGAAGCTCTTTGCGAATATAATTGATCAAAAATATTTCGGGCCCATCTACCGGTCGTCAAGGACGCTTCTAATCAGATGGGTCCTACCCTGACATGCCTTTCCTGGGCTTACAGCCTGCAATCTGGGCAAAGTAGTACCAAGCTGCATCCTACGCATGCCTCTCCCAGGCTATGAGCCTGCAGTATGGGCTGGGTAGAATACAGCTGTACAAGCTATCTAATTAAAAGAACATGGTAAATGGGCTGGTGGTGCACGGTTCAATCTCACCACCAGGGGGAGCCACTCCCCTAGTGGCAGTGACAATGGGGAAAAAATAAACGAACCAGCACCTCCATAATAAGTGAATATGAGAACGCAGGTGCACGCTACCTTGGCTAAAACACACTTGGATTCGTAGAACTACAGGTAACAGCACTCTGCTAGTCAATTGCACAAAGATATAAGCAAACACTGAAAGAATAAATGCTTGGGGGTCATACTTACTGCAAATGCAGCTAGAAGCTCTTTGCGAATATAATTGATCAAAAATATTTCGGGCCCATCTACCGGTCGTCAAGGTCGCTTCTAATCAGATGGGTCCTACCCTGACATGCCTCTCCTGGGCTTACAGCCTACAATCTAGGCAAAGTAGTACCAAGCTGCATCCTACGCATGCCTCTCCCAGGCTATGAGCCTGCAGTATGGGCTGGGTAGAATACAGCACCACCAGCCTATTTACCATGTGCTTTTAATCAGATAGCTTGTACAGCTGTATTCTACCCAGCCCATACTGCAGGCTCATAGCCTGGGAGAGGCATGCGTAGGATGCAGCTTGGTACTACTTTGCCCAGATTGTAGGCTGTAAGCCCAGGAGAGGCATGTCAGGGTAGGACCCATCTGATTAGAAGCGACCTTGACGACCGGTAGATGGGCCCGAAATATTTTTGATCAATTATATTCGCAAAGAGCTTCTAGCTGCATTTGCAGTAAGTATGACCCCCAAGCATTTATTCTTTCAGTGTTTGCTTATATCTTTGTGCAATTGACTAGCAGAGTGCTGTTACCTGTAGTTCTACGAATCCAAGTGTGTTTTAGCCAAGGTAGCGTGCACCTGCGTTCTCATATTCACTTATTGTGGAGGTGCTGGTTTGTTTATTTTTTCCCTAGACAGTGTAGGTAGTGATTCAAGAATATTTTTACCACCAAAACTTTTCAGAGACCCAACAGTCCTTTTAAGGACTATTGTGTGTGGCAGCAATCTATATTTTTAGTGCAACCTGTGCTAAGTTGCTAAAACTTTACAGTGACATTATACAGCTGTGGCACAGCTAATGTCACTGTCCACAGCGGACACGGTCTACAGAAAAAATACACTGGATGTCACAGATATTTTTTGGATGCGCACACTTTACACAGGAGATGTGGCGCAGCTAAAGTGTGCGTATCCAAAAAATATCAGTGACATCCAGTGTACTTTTTCCGTAGACCGTGTCCACTGCGGACAGTGACATTAGCTGCGCCACATCTCCTGTGTAAAATGTGCGCATCCAAAAAATATCTGTGACATCCTGTGTATTTTTTCCGTAGGCCGTGTCCGCTGCGGACAGTGACATTAGCTGCGCCACATCTCCTGTGTTAAGTGTGCACATCCAAAAAATATCTGTGACATGCAGTATACTTTTTCAATAGATGTTGTCCGCTTCTGACAGTGACATAACCAGTGCCACATCTGCAATGTAACGTGTGCTCTGAAAAAATGTATCTGTGACATACAGTGTCCTTTTTCCGTAAACTGTGTCCACTGCGGACAATGACGACATTAGCTGCGCCACATCTCCTGTATAAAGTGTGCGCATCCAAAAAATATTTATGACATACAGTGTACTTTGTCAATAGACAGTGTCCGCTTCTGACAGTGACATTACCAGGGCCATATCTACAGTGTAACATCTGCGGGATATCCACATCCCAAACACCTTTTTAAAAAAATTTGCGCATACACTTCCAAATCCTACGCTACTGTACGTGTCACAGACTTTCAATCATATATAACAGTAAATATGAAGAAGGCGAGCAGTAAGGGACATGGCAGTGGCCACGATGCTGATGGTGCACGCAGAGGCCGTAGACCTGGGAGCGGTGAAACTGTGCCTGCTGCCAGAGCACAAGAAAAACAATCATCCACAATACTTAGCTTTATGTCCCAGTTTGCAGAATGGCGCAGGACACCACTCTTGAAGTCAGACCAGTGCGACCAGGTGGTCCGTTGGATTGCAGCAGATAATGCTTCCAGTCGGTTAAGCACCACCCTGTCTTCCACCAAGTCCAATCTCAGTAGCCAAGGGTCTGCTCAACCCAATCCTCACCCTGATCCTGCTTCCTCCTACCATGGAGAGTCTGGGCAAACAAGTGATCCCACACTCGGATGTTCCGAGGAGCTTTTTTCAGCACCATTCCTTGATTTGGCCCTCTTGCCAAGCACGCTTGAAGAGGGACAGATCTTGTGCCCTGATTCCCAAACTCTTGAGCATCCACAATCACAAGAAGATGACAGTTGGGAAAGGCAATAACTGTTTAATGAGGTGGATTATGATGAGACACAGTTGCCAATAACTCAATGGCAATCACTGTCTCAAGAGGTTGATGAAGGGGATGAGACACAGTTGTCAATCACTGAAGTAGTAGTTAGGTCAACAAGTCAGGAGGATGAGCAGAGTGAGGAAGTGAAAGAGGAGGTGGTGGACGATGAAGTCACTGACCCAACCTGGGAAGGTGGAAAACCGAATGAGGATAGCAGTACGGGGGGAAATCTGCTGCACCGCAACAGACTGGAAGAGGCAGTGGGGTGGCAAAAGGGAGAATATATGATGAATATTCTACCAAATATTCATGAAATATCGCAAATTTGAATATTGGCCCTGCCGCTCATCACTATTCCCTCTTTGATCCTTAAATGTCCCTCTTTTTAACCTGCGGAATTAATGCTTAAATGTGCATCATTACATATACTACATTGCTCCTTACTAAAGTGTCTGTATGATACAGCTACTGTATTTATGACAGAGTAAGTAATTATGCTTTGGGTGGAGTTAGAGGCATGGCGAAGTATGAAAAAACTGCTGTGATGTGTGCTGGCATATATTGTCCCTCTTTGTGATTTTCAACAGTTGGAAGGTATGGTGTAGGGTAGAGTTCCCCAACTTCAGTCCTCAGGGGCCACCTACCAGTCAGGATTTGAGAATATCCTACAGAATGAATACCTGTGATAAGACCTGATGCATTGACACTAATTATATCACCTGCTCAATACTAAGGAAATCCTAAACTTGACCGGTAGGTGGACCCTGAGGACTGGAGTTGAGGAACACAGGTGTAGGGGCCAAACAAACTGTGACTTCTGCTCTATAAAACTTGGCTGTCTTTTTGCTGTTGGCCTTGGAATCCAGAAGCTCAGGGATCACATTGCTATGATGACTATACTAATAGGATGATAGGAAAAGCCTTTATGAGATCAGATCCTGGCAATACAAAGTGAGGGTTTGTTTGGGAAATGTCTCCATGCAGTATCCAATGCCATTCTTGCAATATATGAATCATGTAAAACTGCCAGTATGCGGCCTAAAGGAAAGTTTACATAAGCTGCTGTTTTGCTGGACCTACTAATTCAAGCTAGTTATAAACACTTGATAAAACATATCTTTAACCCCTTCAGCCCTGGATGTTTTTGTTACTCACTTCCTGCCGGGGCCAAAACTTTTTTATTTTTCTGTTCACCTAACCCTATGAGGTTTTATTTTTTTTGTGGGATAAGTTGCACTTTCTAATTACAACTTTTAATACTACATATGATGCAGTGGGGACCTGGAATAAATCCCAAATGGAGTGAAATTCTGCAACAGTTTTATGGGTTTTGTTTTTACGGTGTTCCCTATGTTTCATTCTTCAGGTCAGTACAATTATGTCTATACCACATATGTATATTTTTTCTTGCGTATTAATACTGGGGGGGGAGGGAAACATGAAAAAAAAAAATTTCTTTTCATTGCCATATTCTGACCCCTTGAAAAAAAATTGGTAGTTCTGTCTACGGAGCTTTTTGAGGGCAAATTTTTTGTGGGTGAGCTGTACTTTTCACAGCTAACATTTTGGGGATGTATGACTTTTTGATCACTATTTTTTTTGTGGAAGGTGAAGCGACCAAAAAATGGCAAATTTTCAGACTTTTTTCGGTTTTGTCATTTGCCATATGGGATAAATATCTTTAAATTTTAATAGTACAGGCATTTTTGCATGCGGTGATGCCTATAATGTGTATTTTTTTATTGTTTATGTATTTTTATTTTCATTTTGGGGAAAGTAGGTTGATTTGAATTTTTATATTTCTTTTATATCTTTTTTGTTTTTAAAAACATTTTTACACAATTTTACATTTCCCATAGGCAACTATATCAAGCAGTCATCAGATTACTACGGTATTCTCATAGACTCCAATGCTTTACCACTGGAGTCTATGAGGATTTTACTGTGTTCCTATGGAGCCCTTCCTATTGAACCATGTGAGTGGGTGCCATCTTTAACCACCTCCGGACCGCCTAACGCAGGATCGCGTTCCGGAGGTGGCAGCCCTGCGCAGAGTCACGCATATATGCGTCATCTCGCGATGGCCGAGATTTCCTGTGAACGCGCGCACACAGGCGCGCGCGCTCACAGGAACGGAAGGTAAGAGAGTTGATCTCCAGCCTGCCAGCGGCGATCGTTCGCTGGCAGGCTGGAGATGTGTTTTTTTTTAACCCCTAACAGGTATATTAGACGCTGTTTTGATAACAGCGTCTAATATACCTGCTAAATGGTCCTCTGGTGGTCCCATTTGTTTGGATCGACCACCAGAGGACACAGGTAGCTCAGTAAAGTCCCACCAAGCACCACTACACTACACTACACCCCCCCCCCGTCACTTATTAACCCCTTATTAGCCCCTGATCACCCCTGATCACCCCATATAGACTCCCTGATCACCCCCCTGTCATTGATCACCCCCCTGTCATTGATTACCCCCCTGTAAAGCTCCATTCAGATGTCCGCATGATTTTTACGGATCCACTGATAGATGGATCGGATCCGCAAAACGCATCCGGACGTCTGAATGAAGCCTTACAGGGGCGTGATCAATGACTGTGGTTATCACCCCATATAGACTCCCTGATCACCCCCCCTGTCATTGATTACACCCCTGTCATTGATCAACCCCCTGTAAAGCTCCATTCAGACGTCCGCATGATTTTTACGGATGCACTGATAGATGGATCCGATCCGCAAAACGCATCCGGACTTCTGAATGAAGCCTTACAGGGGCATGATCAATGACTGTGGTGATCACCCCATATAGACTCCCTGATCACCCCCCTGTAAAGCTCCATTCAGATGTCCGCATGATTTTTACGGATGCACTGATAGATGGATCCGATCCGCAAAACGCATCCGGACGTCTGAATGAAGCCTTACAGGGGCATGATCAATGACTGTGGTGATCACCCCATATAGACTCCCTGATCACCCCCCTGTAAAGCTCCATTCAGATGTCCGCATGATTTTTACGGATGCACTGATAGATGGATCCGATCCGCAAAACGCATCCGGACGTCTGAATGAAGCCTTACAGGGGCATGATCAATGACTGTGGTGATCACCCCATATAGACTCCCTGATCACCCCCCTGTCATTGATTACCCCCCTGTAAAGCTCCATTCAGATGTCCGCATGATTTTTACGGATGCACTGATAGATGGATCGGATCCGCAAAACGCATCCGGACGTCTGAATGAAGCCTTACAGGGGAGTGATCAATGACTGTGGTGATCACCCCATATAGACTCCCTGATCACCCCCCTGTCATTGATTACCCCCCTGTAAAGCTCCATTCAGATGTCCGCATGATTTTTACGGATGCACTGATAGATGGATTGGATCCGCAAAACGCATCCGGACGTCTGAATGAAGCCTTACAGGGGCGTGATCAATGACTGTGGTGATCACCCCATATAGACTCCCTGATCACCCCCCTGTCATTGATTACCCCCCTGTCATTGATTACCCCCCTGTAAAGCTCCATTCAGACGTCCGCATGATTTTTACGGATCCACTGATAGATGGATCGGATCCGCAAAACGCATCCGGACGTCTGAATGAAGCCTTACAGGGGCGTGATCAATGACTGTGGTGATCACCCCATATAGACTCCCTGATCACCCCCCCTGTCATTGATCAACCCCCCTGTCATTGATCAACCCCCCTGTCATTGATCACCCCCCCTGTCATTGATCACCCCTCTGTAAGGCTCCATTCAGATATTTTTTTGGCCCAAGTTAGCAGAATTTTTTTTTTTTTTTCTTACAAAGTCTCATATTCCACTAACTTGTGTCAAAAAATAAAATCTCACATGAAGTCACCATACCCCTCACGGAATCCAAATGCGTAAAATTTTTTAGACATTTATATTCCAGACTTCTTCTCACGCTTTAGGGCCCCTAGAATGCCAGGGCAGTATAAATACCCCACATGTGACCCCATTTCGGAAAGAAGACACCCCCAGGTATTCCGTGAGGGGCATATTGAGTCCATGAAAGATTGAAATTTTTGTCCCAAGTTAGCGGAACGGGAGACTTTGTGAGAAAAAAATTAAAAATATCAATTTCCGCTAACTTGTGCCAAAAAAAAAAAATTTCTATGAACTCGCCATGCCCCTCATTGAATACCTTGGGGTGTCTTCTTTCCAAAATGGGGTCACATGTGGGGTATTTATACTGCCCTGGCATTCTAGGGGCGCCAAAGCGTGAGAAGAAGTCTGGTATCCAAATGTCTAAAAATGCCCTCCTAAAAGGAATTTGGGCACCTTTGCGCATCTAGGCTGCAAAAAAGTGTCACACATCTGGTATCGCCGTACTCAGGAGAAGTTGGGGAATGTGTTTTGGGGTGTCATTTTACATATACCCATGCTGGGTGAGAGAAATATCTTGGTCAAATGCCAACTTTGTATAAAAAAATGGAAAAAGTTGTCTTTTGCCAAGATATTTCTCTCACCCAGCATGGGTATATGTAAAATGACACCCCAAAACACATTCCCCAACTTCTCCTGAATACGGCGATACCACATGTGTGACACTTTTTTGCAGCCTAGGTGGGCAAAGGGGCCCATATTGTAAAGAGCACCTTTAGGATTTCACAGGTCATTTACCTACTTACCACACATTAGGGCCCCTGGAAAATGCCAGGGCAGTATAACTACCCCACAAGTGACCCCATTTTGGAAAGAAGACACCCCAAGGTATTCCGTGAGGGGCATGGCGAGTTCCTAGAATTTTTTATTTTTTGTCACAAGTTAGTGGAAAATGCTTTTTTTTTTTTTTATTTTTTTTTTCATACAAAGTCTCATATTCCACTAACTTGTGACAAAAAATAAAAAGTTCCATGAACTCACTATGCCCATCAGCGAATACCTTGGGGTCTCTTCTTTCCAAAATGGGGTCATTTGTGGGGTAGTTATACTGCCCTGGCATTCTAGGGGCCCAAATGTGTGGTAAGGAGTTTGAAATCAAATTCTGTAAAAAATGACCTGTGAAATCCGAAAGGTGCTCTTTTGAATATGGGCCCCTTTGCCCACCTAGGCTGCAAAAAAGTGTCACACATCTGGTATCTCCGTAATCGGGAGAAGTTGGGGAATGTGTTTTGGGGTGTCATTTTACATATACCCATGCTGGGTGAGAGAAATATCTTGGCAAAAGACAACTTTTCCCATTTTTTTATACAAAGTTGGCATTTGACCAAGATATTTATCTCACCCAGCATGGGTATATGTAAAAAGACACCCCAAAACACATTCCTCAACTTCTCCTGAATACAGAGATACCAGATGTGTGACACTTTTTTGCAGCCTAGGTGGGCAAAGGGGCCCACATTCCAAAGAGCACCTTTCGGATTTCACAGGTCATTTACCTACTTACCACACATTTGGGCCCCTAGAATGCCAGGGCAGTATAAATACCCCACAAGTGACCCCATTTTGGAAAGAAGAGACCCCAAGGTATTCGCTGATGGGCATAGTGAGTTCATGGAAGTTTTTATTTTTTGTCACAAGTTTGTGGAATATGAGACTTTGTATGAAAAAAAAAAAAAAAAAATCATCATTTTCCACTAACTTGTGACAAAAAATAAAAAATTCTAGGAACTCTCCATGCCCCTCACGGAATACCTTGGGGTGTCTTCTTTCCAAAATGGGGTCACTTGTGGGGTAGTTATACTGCCCTGGTATTCTAGGGGCCCAAATGTGTGGTAAGGAGTTTGAAATCAAATTCAGGAAAAAATGAGGAGTGAAATCCGAAAGGTGCTCTTTGGAATATGGGCCCCTTTGCCCACCTAGGCTGCAAAAAAGTGTCACACATCTGGTATCCCCGTACTCAGGAGAAGTTGAGGAATGTGTTTTGGGGTGTCTTTTTACATATACCCATGCTGGGTGAGATAAATATCTTGGTCAAATGACAACTTTGTATAAAAAAATGGGAAAAGTTGTCTTTTGCCAAGATATTTCTCTCACCCAGCATGGGTATATATAAAATGACACCCCAAAACACATTCCCCACCTTCTCCTGAGTACGGAGATACCAGATGTGTGACACTTTTTTGCAGCCTAGGTAGGCAAAGGGGCCCATATTCCAAAGAGCACCTTTCGGATTTCACAGGTCATTTTTTACAGAATTTGATTTCAAACTCCTTACCACACATTTGGGCCCCTAGAATGCCAGGGCAGTATAACTACCCCACAAGTGACCCCATTTTGGAAAGAAGAGACCCCAAGGTATTCGCTGATGGGCATAGTGAGTTCATAGAACTTTTTATTTTTTGTCACAAGTTAGTGGAATATGAGACTTTGTAAGAAAAAAAAAAAAAAAAAAAATCATAATTTTCCGCTAACTTGTGACAAAAAATAAAAAGTTCTATGAACTCACTATGCCCATCAGCGAATACCTTAGGGTGTGTACTTTCAGAAATGGGGTCATTTGTGGGGTGTTTGTACTGTCTGGGCATTGTAGAACCTCAGGAAACATGACAGGTGCTCAGAAAGTCAGAGCTGCTTCAAAAAGCGGAAATTCACATTTTTGTACCATAGTTTGTAAACGCTATAACTTTTACCCAAACCATTTTTTTTTTACCCAAACATTTTTTTTTTATCAAAGACATGTAGAACTATAAATTTAGAGCAAAATTTCTATATGGATGTCGTTTTTTTTGCAAAATTTTGCAACTGAAAGTGAAAAATGTCATTTTTTTGCAAAAAAATCGTTAAATTTCGATTAATAACAAAAAAAGTAAAAATGTCAGCAGCAATGAAATACCACCAAATGAAAGCTCTATTAGTGAGAAGAAAAGGAGGTAAAATTCATTTGGGTGGTAAGTTGCATGACCGAGCAATAAACGGTGAAAGTAGTGTAGGTCAGAAGTGTAAAAAGTGGCCTGGTCTTTCAGGGTGTTTAAGCACTGGGGGCTGAAGTGGTTAAAGTCGCACCCAGCTCTATATTCCCTACTAGAAATGTCTCTTAAAGAAAAATTACATATAATGATGTTCTGCTAGTATGTTTTAACCTACTACATTAAAAAGCAGTTTTCTAGGTTTAAAAATATCAATTATATGCAGATTTATGGAAAAAGATCTCCAATGAAACCCTGATTAATATATGAGGAGCCTGCCACCACTGTTTTTGTGAATACGTGTGTTCTTTATGAAATAATTCTGGAGCATCTTTTAGAATACAGTTTTGTGTTGCTCCTCTGTTATTCCTCCTAGACATTTATAACTAATTTGACTGTGTTTTATCAGATAGGGGTGACTACCTGCACATTCATTCACTGTTCAATCAGTGCGGGCAGCAGTGATGGCCAGTTTGCAGTGTTCGCGATTTCAGACCGTCTCGCGGCACAGGCACAGGTAAGGGCTTACCTGTGCATCGCCGGACTTCTGAGTCAAGATGGCAGCCCGCATGTGTTCGCTGGTGAACACTGCGAACTGGCCATCACTGGCTGGCAGTGTCAAACTGTGTAAGGCTTGATTAACACAACCATGCTTGGTCCCGATAACACAGCCCATGTCTCCTATGAGCACAATACAATAGACCCCTGATCAGATAGGAACAGACTGTATCATATATGATGCAGTCAGTTTGGGTATGGGGAATAGTAACGTCCAATAGTAAAGGTATCAATGAATATTTAGGAGGAATAACAGGAACAGTACATGAAAATGTGCTGTGGAATTTTCATTTCATGTAGAATGTCAGTAGGGGTGGTAGTTTCTCAATAAAATACCATATTTTTTTCCCTATAAGACACACATTTTCACACTGGGGGGAAAATACCAGTGCATAGTATGGGACGAATACTAATGAGCGCTTCCATCATGGATGCTCAGAAAGAGTGCTGTGTCTCGGGAGCGGTGGCTTCCGGAGCAGGGAAAGGTAAGTTGATTTTTTTTTTCTTTCTTTGATTTGAGGTCTGATTAACATGGGGGACTTATTAATATGGCGTTCCGATCTGAGGTTTGATTGGGGGTCTTATTAACATGAAGGTCTGATTGGGGGTCTCATAAACATTGGTCATCTGATCTGAGATCTGATTGGAGGTCATATAAAAATTGGGAATCTGATCTAATGTTTTATTGGGGGTCTGATCTGAGGTCTAAATAGGGGCCTTATCAACATCGGAAGTCTAATCTGAGGTCTGGTTGGGATTTTGATTTACATTGGGGGTCTGATTGGAGGTCTGAGCTAAGGTCTAATGAAAAAGATTTTTTATTTTCTTATTTTCCTCATCTAAAACCTAGGTGTATCTTATGGGCAGATGTGTCTTATAGTGTGAAAAATATAGAATATTTTCTTGCAGTTTGAGTTTGGCACAGTTTTAAATATATATCTTCTATAAATTATGTATATCTGGAGCCCAAAGTGTCTTGGTGCAAAACCACTTTGTCAGGAAACACTACCACAAACTTTATGCTGCCCAAACTAACAGCAGAATAAAGTAGAGACAGGTGAGTTGATGTCAGCGGTCTGTCATTTATAAGTTAAAAGTAAGTGGGTGCTAAGAACCAACATCACAATCATTACAGACTGGGCCTGGAAAAGAGTCATGGCCACCTGAGAAGAGTCATGGTTATTCATGAATTCCTGCTCTCCCTGCCCACCTGCTAATGACTGACAGTCTTCTACCTAGTTTTCTCCCTTTCTATCTAGGAGAGAACTGCCTACCGTCAGCAGATGGGTGAGAGTGCAGGAGATTATGAATAACCAGGACTCTTCTCAGGTAGATTTGACTCTTTTCAAGACCTGTTCTGCAATGATTATGATGCTGGTTCTCAGCAACCACTTAATTTTAGCTAATGAGTGACACACCGCTGAAATCAGCATTTCTGTCACTATTTTATGCTGCCCTCAGTGAGGTCAGCATAAAATTGATGACAGGTTCCCTTTAATGATTGAGATCACAGGAATTTTGGTGAAGCAACACTTACAGTGCAATACAAATGAACTGTCCATTGCCTTTTTCAAATTTGGCTTCAGAAGAAATCCTAAAATATAAAACCAAGTGTTAAAAAAACTAGCACAGCCCAGAGCAAGAACTCTCAGACTATTTTATTTTGAAGATCAACGCGGTCAGATCGAAACCTATCATTTTTGTGATATTTGAGTGTTCTTTAATCTTTTCTCTCTTTTATCTTTAGCTTTTAACTTTGGTGTTGTGTTTATAAAAACTCAATAGGCATTCATGTACTAAACACAAATAACAAACCAGGTTAAAAGAAGCAATATCAAACAGCTACAATATAAGCCTTTGTACTGTAAAAAGAGCAAATCAATGGCAACATCAAAATATTTAATTGCTATTGACCTACTGAAAGTTAGTATAGTATTGGTATCAATATGGTTGATTCTTAGTATTAATAGTATGGAATTCGGCATTGATGTAATATAGATACACCTGTTGATGTAGTAGGCTTTCTCATTTTCCAGAACTACCTGTGTAAAGGACATACAGACTGCAATTAGCTGGGTTAGTTAGATTACAGTACATTGACCAGTCTTCTCAGGTGATTAGAATGACAAAGGTGTTGACCGAGCAGACAATTGATGGGAAGGAACTGTTTGTTCCTGATAACTGCCTACTTGTCAGTGGAGGAAAGAGCTGCTGTCACGGGGTTCCGAAGGTGCACTCGGTCCCCCATTGCCCGCAGAACTGTTGCTTAGCTTTTGGAATGAGGTTCTGTGTTTGACCTCATTCCCAGGGCGGCTTTACTAGCTGGGTGGCTCCCTGCTCCTAGTCTGCCTTGAGCGCCGAGCTGATCACTCGGTGCTCGACTGGTTGGTCTGTCGGTCATGTGATGCTGGCCACGTCACATGACCCTCACTCCCCACTATAAATACAGGCTTCAGATTGACCTGAAAGAGGCATACAATCTAATCCGAATCAAGGAGGGAGACGAATGGAAGACAGCGTTCAATACTCCGATAGGACACTTTGAATATCAGGTGATGCCTTTTGGACTCAGCAATGCCCCAGCTGTGTTCCAAAACTTAATGAACGATATTCTTAGGGAGTTCTTAGGTAAATTTATTATTGTCTATCTTGACGACATTTTGATATTCTCTCCTGATTTCGAATCTCATGTGTCCCATGTCAAACAAGTATTAGAGGTGTTGAGGGAGAACCAGCTATCCGCTAAGCAAGAGAAATGTGTCTTTGGTGTACAGGAGATACTGTTTCTAGGGCATATTTTGACTCCTCACGCCTTTAAGATGGATCCTGGTAAGGTTTTAGCAATTAAGGAATGGGTAAGGCCTTCATCCTTAAAGGCTTTACAACGGTTTTTGGGTTTCGCTAATTACTACCGTAAATTTATCATGAATTTTTCTGTAATTGCTAAGCCATTTACCGACCTTACTAAGAAAGGGGCGGATTTGGAGAATTGGTCTACCAAGGCCATTTCTTCATTTGAAACATTAAAAAAGGCATTTAGTAGCGCTCCCATTCTGATCCAGCCTGATCAGGAGAGACCTTTTATTGTGGAGGTGGATGCGTCCGAGGACGGCGCAGGAGCAGTCCTTTCACAAGGTCCTGCTAGCCTCACTAACCTGAGACCGTGTGCCTTCTTCTCTAGGAAATTCTCTCCCACGGAGAGAAACTACGACATAGGGAATAGGGAGCTGTTGGCCATTAAATGGGCATTTGAGGAGTGAAGACATTTTTTGGAGGGGGCAAGGCATCGAGTAACTGTTGTCACTGACCATAAAAACCTAATGTTTCTCGAGTCCGCTAAGAGGTTGAATCCCCGACAAGCCCGATGGGCTCTGTTTTTTACCCGTTTTGATTTCTCCATTACGTTCAGGCCGGGAAGTAAAAATGTGAAGGCAGACGCATTATCTCGGAGCTTCCATGCTTTTCAACCCACTGAGACGCTGCCTGAATCCATCCTACCAGCAAACATCTTCTTAGCGGCTCTAACCCAGGATATCTCGGCTCGCATTAAGGCTGAACAACATCTGGCACCGGCATCCACCCCAACAGATAAGTTGTTTGTTCCCGTACAATTTCGTCTCCAGCTGTTGGGTGAGTGTCACGATTCTGCCTTTTGTGGACATCCGGGTATTGAGGGCACTAAGGATCTGGTTTCTAGATCTTATTGGTGGCCCACTCTGACCAGGGATGTCAAGTCCTACGTGTCAGCCTGTGAGGTTTGTGCCAGGTCTAAGACACCTAGGACTCGCCCTACTGGTAACCTACGACCCCTACCCATTCCCAGTAGACCCTGGTCCCATATCTCGATGGACTTTATAACTGACCTACCGCTGGCGGAGGGTAAGACTGTGGTTTGGGTAGTGGTCGATAGGTTTAGCAAGATGGTTCATTTTATTCCCCTGTCTAAACTTCCGAATGCTAAAACCCTGGCATCTATTTTTGTGAGAGAGATTGTTCGTTTACATGGCATCCCGGAAAATATTGTTTCGGACAGGGGTGCGCAGTTTGTGTCCAAATTCTGGAGGGCCTTCTGTCAAAGATGTAAAATTTCGTTGTCTTTTTCTTCCGCCTACCATCCTGAGAGTAATGGGCAGACTGAACGCCTTAATCAGTCTGTGGAACAATTCCTGAGGTTGTATGTTGCTGATGACCAGCAATTATGGGTCAAATTCCTTCCGTTGGCTGAATTTGCTCTGAATAACCGTGTCAATTCTTCTGCTGGGGTCTCCCCTTTCTTTTGTAACCATGGCTTTCATCCCCGTTTTCATTCTGGGTCGTCCGTCTCCTCCTCTAACCCTGAAGCTGATAAACTCTCCTCCGAACTGTTCAAGGCCGATAGGAGACGTTCAAGGGGGGTGAACTTTCAGGTTGGGGATAAAGTATGGTTGTCCTCCAAGAATCTATCTCTCAATGTAGCTTCTAGAAAATTTGCTCCTCGTTTTATTGGACCATATAAGATCACGGAGGTGATTAACCCGGTATCATTTAGGTTGGAGCTGCCCGAGTCATTCCACATTCATAATGTGTTCCATAAATCTCTACTTAAAAAATATTTTGAACCGGTAGTACCATCGAAAGCCTCGCCTCCGCCGGTTCTTGTTAATGATGCTGTCGAGTATGTCGTGTCTAAAATAGTGGATGTCAGGAAGGTGCGTAACTCCTTGCAGTATCTGATTCACTGGAAGGGGTATGGACCTGAAGAGAGATCTTGGGTACCTGCCAGGGAGGTTCATGCTCCTAGACTGGTTCGTAAATTTCATTTAGAACACCCTGAAAAGCCATCGCCTGAAGTCTTGGGTCCGGTGGCCCCTCGTAAAAGGGGGGGTACTGTCACGGGGTTCCGAAGGTGCACTCGGTCCCCCATTGCCCACAGAACTGTTGCTTAGCTTTTGGAATGAGGTTCTGTGTTTGACCTCATTCCCAGGGCGGCTTTACTAGCTGGATGGCTCCCTGCTCCTAGTCTGCCTTGAGCGCCGAGCTGATCACTCGGTGCTCGACTGGTTGGTCTGTCGGTCATGTGATGCTGGCCACGTCACATGACCCTCACTCCCCACTATAAATACAGGCAGCCTGCTGGCTACAGGTTGCCTGTTAATTTCTATGTTCCTGGCTATTTGTTGGACTACTGAATATTTACCTGATCCTGTTCCCTGACGATCCTCTGCCTGCTCCTCCTGTACTGCGCATACATCCTGGTATTGTGACCTCGGCTCCCACCTGACTACTCTCTTAGGACTCCTCTTGTACTTCGCTACTCTCCTGGTATTTGACCCCGGCTTCTCCTGACCATTCTTTGCTTAATCCGTTGTACTGCGTAGCTCTCTTGGTTCTGACCCGGTCCGTTCATGTTCCGTATTTTGTCTTGTCTGTCTTCCCTGCACATATCCTAAGTTAGGGACTGCCGTCCAGTTGTCCCCTGTCATCAGGACTCGTGAGGCAAGTAGGCAGGGCCAGGGGTGAGGGTGGAGCGCAGTGGTCACTACCCTTCCCCCTGTGTGTGTGTGGACGTGACCGTTACAGCTGCATTTACATGTAGCAATCACCTCCACTGTATGGGGATGAGGGATGACTACTGCTATCACTTATACTCATTCAGTGTTTCAGAGCAGATCACTGTTTACACAGCATGATCTGCTGCCCAGAAATGATGATTTAGCAGTCCACATAACGATTATTTCACCTGAATTTTTTCCTTGCTCAGCAAGTTATCTTTGGCATATTTACATGCACTAATTATATCCAGAACGAGCATTCATACTAGCATTAGTTTCTGGTGATCAGCCCAACAATTGCCCCATGTAAACCTGAAAAAATGAACAGAACTGGTGGGTAACCTTAAATAAGACTTAACTTTTAATACATCATTAAAAAAATACCCAAAAGGGGTCGAACAGGTCGCTCGCCACAGTACAAGACACTTATTACAAATCACTCAATGGTAAAAAAGTACAAATTTGCTATATGTAGTGCCAACAGACCTGAACGGGAGCAAAGGAGTGGGAGGGAAAAGGGAGTCTTTTTCTCCTATTGATCCCTACCTATATCTCTACACCTCCTAAGTTGTCCCTAGGTGTCCCTACGCTGCGCCATTTGACTGCCCAGTTTTGTCAGAGAAGGGAGCAAGCGAGGGAACTATGTTGGCACACTAAGGGATATACTATAAATGAGCCCACGATAGCAAGCAAAATACAGCTATATCCCAAAAACACACTGCCCAACGCGTTTCATTGGCCCAGGGCCAATTTATCAGGGGAGTTGAATAGATGAAGTACAGCAATACAAAGTAGTCAATATATGAAGTGCACAAAGCAAAATAGTCAAGAGATAAAGTGCAAACAGTAGCAAAAACTTAGCTTAGCAGCAGCGGCAGAGGCTCCATCTGATCAAACTAATGGAGTGTTTCGTCCTCATAGCACAGCCCTCTAGTTTCTTTGAGGCTAATAGTCATCCAGCCGGGCTTGTGGCTGCTTACATTTTGATGCTTGGGATGCTGTGTAGTGATTGCATGCACATAGTCAGAAAACCCCATCACACGCTCACCAGCCAGTTAGCAATTTTTTATATATTTTTTCTCCACATGAGAAGGAGGCTTGGAATGCATATTGTTTGGAGGCATGTTGGAGACTGTGGGTGTGTTTCTCAATACTCACCCTGCCTATCTTGTAGCAGATGGTTTGAGTGATCAGGTAGCCAGCAAATCAGGAGATTGCATGTGAAGCCCACACCCTCCTTGCCCCCCTTTTTAAATCAGACACTTCCCAGGTATCATGGAGCTATCATCTGGCCCCAGGAACCCATCTCTGGTCACACAGTTGGCAGATCGAGAGTTTGTATTAGATCTACTCGCACCTCAAGCGGCTTGGTATGTATGATCCCATTTAGTATCTAATGGAAACAACACAGGACGCAGTGGTGCAGGTAATATCAGCCCATGCATTGTGTCACAGTATGACTGTCAAGCAATTGTGATTATGGTCTCATTGATTGGTTTGTTTATAACCCCTCTGTTTCAAACTCAGCATTTCATGAATATATTGTGCATGTAATATTAGTCCCTGTTGCATAGTATGAATGCTAAGGGACTGTGACTAATGTTGTTTCTATCTGTTGTTTACAACTCTGCCGAATTGTTTTGTCATAAACTCTGTATGTTAGGAGTACATGTGTGCACCACTGGTTCCATTCCTGTGCGTTTTGCCCCTATATCAATGCGCTGTTAGTCCATTAAGAGGCCGCACACTTTTTCTGTATTGACCCATTCAGGTATTGTCCCCTGATGAACCCTCTGTTGCATTAAGAGGGGGAAACGCGTTGAGACCCGTGAAATTGGGATACATCTTGTTATTACATCTTGTAATAGGGTCTTTCCAAAGACAGTTCAGTCCTAGGTACGTGGACAGAGTACACCTAACATTAAGATGTATCTCTGGACTGAGCAGCTGTGGAGGGAAAGTTTAGGGATAGTTATTCCCTGTATCCCAGTTTCTCAGCCTTTTTACCGCCCTTCGTTTACCGTTGATAGCTTTCTACGCACCAATTAGGATGCTTGATCCAAGTTGTAATTTTATTTTATTGTAATTATAAATAAAAGTTAGGTTTTAGGTCCTTGCCCTCAGTGATACATTATATACATTAGCAAGGATCAATTGTCAATATACCTTCAGTGATTACTTTGTCACCCAGGACACCCTGTGAGCCTGATGGCCTTCTCTCTGCTTTTCCTAGGACAGTAACAACACATTCATCGGTCATATGGCCTAAGAGCAGCTCTTCCCCATAGAAGTGGATGGGGCTGAGCTGCGATTCCAAGCACATCCACTATACAATGTACGACACTGTGCTTGGTAAGCTGTAACAAGGCAGTGGCGCTTGCAGGAGTGCCGCTGCCTTCTCAAAACAGCTGATCGATGTTGATCCCTGGTGTTAGACCCCACTGATCAGATACTGATGACCTATCTAGAGGATAGGTCACCAGTACAAAAGTCTTGGAAAACCCTTTAAAGGACCACAAAAATCTTTTTATTCCTTTCCTCCCTGTAAGTCTATAACTTTTCAACTTTTTCTGTGCTGTACTTTTTAAAGCCTAGTTTTTGGGACAATGAGCCATAATTTTGGGTTGCATATAAGTTACAATACTTACCACTATTGTTTTATATATTCTTATTTTTTTACAATGTTTACCATTTACCTTTAAATTTGTGGGATTGTTAGGAAGATGATGATAATGACATAATATCCATGATTTTTATTGTTCATTTTTATTTAATGAAAAATGTTTTTTTTTTTTAACACGCTTATGACATTTTTTTCATTCAGCGTTTTTTTACATATTATTCTTAAAAAGTTTACTTTTCAAATATATTTTTTAAAACTATCATGTAATGTCATAGTTATATGTCACATTATATTTCTACCGGTGCATCTTTTAGAGCATACTTTAAAGGCTTCAATGAAATTTGTTTATCCCATATTAACAATCTATATGTGAATATTGTTGAATGTATTTTTTTTTTCTTTTAAAATTACTCCATGTATTCTACTTCCTTTCTTAGTTCTTCCTCTTTATTTAGACTTTTTTTTTTGCATGGCAAACAGCCTCTCCTAACTTTTTCAGTCAGACCATCACTACGAACAGAAAGGGTAGGAAATTAGTGACTCAAAGCATCACATTAGGGTACGACCACATGGTCAGGTTTCTGCATGCAGTTTTGGAAGTACATTAGCACTGGAGTATATGAGGATTACATTATGTTCCTATGGAGCCCTGCCACAGACTGCTGCACTCACGATCCATCACCCTCGATGCACACTTGGAAGCAAGCACTTCCAGGTTTTTGCACAGCTAGATTTTATTGTTAATCCCATATTTTAGTCCCGTGTGTCTGCTGTATGAAAAGAGCTTGCGAGTGAGCAACAGCTTAAGGGGTTAAGTGTGCACTAACATGAATTATTTGCTAACAGTCATCAAGGCCCTTCTTAGACTCTGGGCTGTCCATATAAAACCATCAGACCTATAAACCTCAGTGCTGGGTTACATAGTGCCATGAAAAAGATATCTCCCTTTTTCATATTTCTAACACTTAGAATTTAACAAATAAGAGAACCTGAGTAAATACGAAACACTTAAGAAAAAAAGTTATACAACACCAACTACAGGTTATGTGTTGTATGTCAAAAAGTAACCAACCCCAAATTAATTTAATTTCCCAAATTTAATAGAAAATTGATTAGATATAACCAGGCCTAGTCTAATCATGTGCATGGGCGTGTGCAAAAACGCCTGTATTATTAAACTTTAAAAAATATTTATCACATATGGCAAAACGGAAAAAGTAAGAAATGATGAGCTTGCCGTTTTTTGGTCACTTCACCTCCTACAAATTTGTTTTATGAAAAGTAATGAGAAGGTGAAAAGTACAGATCATCCCCCCCCACGCAGCTTCTTACACATATGTACAAAAAAGTTATAGGGGTCAGAATATGGTGATTTCCAGCAATGTGAAGTACACTACTGCATCCAAAACTAATTCCTGAAGCGAAAAAAAAATAATACTAATGAAATATCAGTCCAGAAAGATGTAAAACTTCTTCTAACCACTGGGATTATCTCTAAATGGATAAATCTGGAATTGACTGGTCTGCCAATTCTATAGTCTGCCAATTCAATGGTCTTCCTACTGACAACTACACTGCGTGCAGAATTATTAGGCAAATGAGTATTTTGACCACATCATCCTCTTTATGCATGTTGTCTTACTCCAAGCTGTATAGGCTCGAAAGCCTACTACCAATTAAGCATATTAGGTGATGTTCATCTCTGTAATGAGAAGGGGTGTGGTCTAATGACATCAACACCCTATATCAGGTGTGCATAATTATTAGGCAACTTCCTTTCCTTTGGCAAAATGGGTGAAAAGAAGGACTTGACAGGCTCAGAAAAGTCAAAAATAGTGAGATATCTTGCAGAGGGATGCAGCACTCTTAAAATTGCAAAGCTTCTGAAGCGTGATCATCGAACAATCAAGCGTTTCATTCAAAATAGTCAACAGGGTCGCAAGAAGCGTGTGGAAAAACCAAGGCGCAAAATAACTGCCCATGAACTGAGAAAAGTCAAGCGTGCAGCTGCCAAGATGCCACTTGCCACCAGTTTGGCCATATTTCAGAGCTGCAACATCACTGGAGTGCCCAAAAGCACAAGGTGTGCAATACTCAGAGACATGGCCAAGGTAAGAAAGGCTGAAAGACGACCACCACTGAACAAGACACACAAGCTGAAATGTCAAGACTGGGCCAAGAAATATCTCAAGACTGATTTTTCTAAGGTTTTATGGACTGATGAAATGAGAGTGAGTCTTGATGGGCCAGATGGATGGGCCCGTGGCTGGATTGGTAAAGGGCAGAGAGCTCCAATCCGACTCAGACGCCAGCAAGGTGGAGGTGGAGTACTGGTTTGGGCTGGTATCATCAAAGATGAGCTTGTGGGGCCTTTTCGGGTTGAGGATGGAGTCAAGCTCAACTCCCAGTCCTACTGCCAGTTTCTGGAAGACACCTTCTTCAAGCAGTGGTACAGGAAGAAGTCTGCATCCTTCAAGAAAAACATGATTTTCATGCAGGACAATGCTCCATCACACGCGTCCAAGTACTCCACAGCGTGGCTGGCAAGAAAGGGTATAAAAGAAGAAAATCTAATGACATGGCCTCCTTGTTCACCTGATCTGAACCCCATTGAGAACCTGTGGTCCATCATCAAATGTGAGATTTACAAGGAGGGAAAACAGTACACCTCTCTGAACAGTGTCTGGGAGGCTGTGGTTGCTGCTGCACGCAATGTTGATGGTGAACAGATCAAAACACTGACAGAATCCATGGATGGCAGGCTTTTGAGTGTCCTTGCAAAGAAAGGTGGCTATATTGGTCACTGATTTGTTTTTGTTTTGTTTTTGAATGTCAGAAATGTATATTTGTGAATGTTTAGATATTGTGAATGTTTAGAATGTTATATTGGTTTCACTGGTAAAAATAAATAATTGAAATGGGTATATATTTGTTTTTTGTTAAGTTGCCTAATAATTATGCACAATAATAGTCACCTGCACACACAGATATCCCCCTAAAATAGCTAAAACTAAAAACAAACTAAAAACTACTTCCAAAAATATTCAGCTTTGATATTAATGAGTTTTTTGGGTTCATTGAGAACATGGTTGTTGTTCAATAATAAAATTAATCCTCAAAAATACAACTTGCCTAATAATTCTGCACTCCCTGTAATTCAGGAAGTCACAGAAGAGTTCAGATAAACTTCTATAAAACAGCAGGCCTTCCTCATGTAAGATCAGCATCCACTTCCTCCCATAAAAAAGAGAATGATAAAAATATGATATCCATGTCAGTGAAAAGTAAACAACCGATTGTCAACGAAACCACTTAGATGACCAAAAATAATTGTTAGAAAGTCCTGTCAAAAGTGAAACTTTTTCATACTGACAATTAAACGTGGTGGTGGTAGTGTGGTAATGTAAATATTGGCTGCTTCAGGGCCAAAATAAATTCCTAAGATAAAATGCTCAGTAATGAGTTGATTTGAAGCTAATCTACAGCTGGGGTATGCAACAGGGCCATAAAGCAGTTGGCTGAAAAGAAACGACTAAGCTTTGGAGGGACATCTTTAAGATGCTTGGACCTTAAACAGGCAATTTGTGCTTGAAAACTCTCCATGATGGATGAATGATGGATGAAAGCAATCCTGCAAAGTGAAAGACTGTTGTACAGTTATTAGAAGTTTTGACTGAACTAAGGAAGCATAACTACTTGTCCTGACAAGGTAGCAGTAGTAAATTTCATCTTTAAAAATAACCTAACTCGAGGCTCTAGTCATGATATAGGGTGTCAGTGAAAACTTCATATGCCTGCAGCCTTCATTCCTGACCTAACTCGTGATTTGTTGTAACCTCAAATTTGGTCTGGTTTTAGTCTTTATTTTAAAGCTTAGCCTGCACAGGGGCAGACATAGCTTGTTTCTATATACAGTGGATATAAAAAGTCTACACACTCCTATTAAAATGTCAGGTTTCTGTGCTGTAAAGAAATTAGACAAAGATAAATAGTTTCAGAAGGTTTTCCACCTTTAATGTGACCTATAAACTGTACCACTCAATTGAAAAACAAACTGAAATATTTTAGGTGGGGGGAAGAAAAAAAAAAAAAACTAAAATAATATGGTTGCATAAGTGTTCACACCCTCTTATAACTGGGGATGTAGCTGTGTTCAGAATTAAGCAATTATTCAAAATAATGTTAAATTGGAGTCAGCATACACCTGCCATCATTTAAAGTGCCTCTGATTAACCCCAAATAAAGTTTAGCTGCTCTAGTTGGTCTTTCTTCCTGAAATTTTCTTAGTCGCATCCCACATCAAAAGCCATGGTCCACAGAGAGCTTCCAAAGCTTCAGTGGGATCTTATTGTTAAAAGGTACCAGTCAGGAGAAGGGTACAAAAGAATTTCCAAGGCATTAGATATACCATGGAACAACAGTGACATTACCAAAAACTGGATGTCGCTCCAAAATTGATGAAAAGACGAGAAAAGAAAAATGGTCTGGGAGTAGAGTTGAGCGAACACCTGGATGTTCGGGTTCGAAAAGTTCGGCCGAACTTCCCGGAAATGTTCGCGTTCGGGATCCGAACCCGACCCGAACTTCGTCCCGAACCCGAACCCCATTGAAGTCAATGGGGACCCGAACTTTTCGGCACTAAAAAGGCTGTAAAACAGCCCAGGAAAGAGCTAGAGGGCTGCAAAAGGCAGCAACATGTAGTAGGTAAATCCCCTGCAAACAAATGTGGATAGGGAAATGAATTAAAATTAAAAAAATAATAATAATAATTAACCAATATCAATTGGACAGAGGTCCCATAGCAGAGAATCTGGCTTCACGTCAGCAGAGAATCAATCTCATAATGCCATAGCAGAGAATCTGGCTTCACGTCACCCACCACTGTAACAGTCCATTGACATATATTTAGGCCCCGGCACCCAGGCAGAGGAGAGAGATCCCGTAACAGAGAATCTGGCTTCATGTCAGCAGAGAATCAGTCTGCATGTCTTAGCAGAGAATCATGCTTTATGTCACCCAACACTGGAACAGTCCATTGTCAGATATTTAGGCCCAGGCACCCAGGCAGAGGAGAGAGGTCCCGTAACAGAGAATCTGGCTTCATGTCAGCAGAGAATCAGTCTTCATGTTATAGCAGAGAATCAGGCTTCACGTCACCCACCACTGGAACAGGCCACTGTCACATATTTAGGCCCAGGCACCCAGGCAGAGGAGAGAGGTCCCGTAACAGAGAATCTGGCTTCATGTCAGCAGAGAATCAGTCTTCATGTCATAGCAGAGAATCAGGCTTCACGTCACCCACCACTGGAACAGGCCACTGTCACAGATTTAGGCCCCGGCACCCAGACAGAGGAGAGAGGTCCCGTAACAGAGAATCTGGCTTCATGTCAGCAGAGAATCAGTCTTCATGTCATAGCAGAAAATCAGGCTTCACGTCACCCACCACTGGAACAGGCCGCTGTCACATATTTAGGCCAAGGCACCCAGGCAGAGGAGAGAGGTCCCATAACAGAGAATCTGGCTTCATGTCAGCAGAGAATCAGTCTTCATGTCATAGCAGAGAATCAGGCTTCACGTCACCCACCACAGGAACAGGCCACTGTCACATATTTAGGCCCAGGCACCCAAGCAGAGGAGAGAGGTCCCGTAACAGAGAATCTGGCTTCATGTCAGCAGAGAATCAGTCTTCATGTTATAGCAGAGAATCAGGCTTCACGTCACCCACCATTGGAACAGGCCACTGTCACATATTTAGGCCCCGGCACCCAGACAGAGGAGAGAGGTCCCGTAACAGAGAATCTGGCTTCATGTCAGCAGAGAATCAGTCTTCATGTCATAGCAGAGAATCAGGCTTCACGTCACCCACCACTGGAACAGGCCACTGTCACATATTTAGGCCCAGGCATCCAGGCAGAGGAGAGAGGTCCGGTAACAGAGAATCTGGCTTCATGTCAGCAGAGAATCAGTCTTCATGTCATAGCAGAGAATCAGGCTTCACGTCACCCACCACTGGAACAGGCCACTGTCACATATTTAGGCCCAGGCTCCCAGGCAGAGGAGAGAGGTCCCGTAACAGAGAATCTGGCTTCATGTCAGCAGAGAATCAGTCTTCATGTTATAGCAGAGAATCAGGCTTCACGTCACCCACCACTGGAACAGGCCACTGTCACATATTTAGGCCCCCGCACCCAGACAGAGGAGAGAGGTCCCGTAACAGAGAATCTGGCTTCATGTCAGCAGAGAATCAGTCTTCATGTCATAGCAGAGAATCAGGCTTCACGTCACCCACCACTGGAACAGGCCACTGTCACATATTTAGGCCCAGGCACCCAGGCAGAGGAGAGAGGTCCCGTAACAGAGAATCAGTCTTCATGTCATAGCAGAGAATCAGTCTTCACGTCACCCACCACTGGAACAGGCCACTGTCACATATTTAGGCCCAGGCACCCAGGCAGAGGAGAGAGGTCCCGTAACAGAGAATCTGGCTTCATGTCAGCAGAGAATCAGTCTTCATGTCATAGCAGAGAATCAGGCTTCACGTCACCCACCACTGGAACAGGCCACTGTCACATATTTAGGCCCAGGCACCCAGGCAGAGGAGAGAGGTCCCGTAACAGAGAATCAGTCTTCATGTCATAGCAGAGAATCAGGCTTCACGTCACCCACCACTGGAACAGGCCACTGTCACATATTTAGGCCCCGGCACCCAGACAGAGGAGAGAGGTCCCATACCAGAGAATCTGGCTTCATGTCAGCAGAGAATCAGTCTTCATGTCATAGCAGAGAATCAGGCTTCACGTCACCCACCACTGGAACAGGCCACTGTCACATATTTAGGCCCAGGCACCCAGGCAGAGGAGAGAGGTCCCGTAACAGAGAATCAGTCTTCATGTCATAGCAGAGAATCAGTCTTCACGTCACCCACCACTGGAACAGGCCACTGTCACATATTTAGGCCCAGGCACCCAGGCAGAGGAGAGAGGTCCAGTAACAGAGAATCTGGCTTCATGTCAGCAGAGAATCAGTCTTCATGTTATAGCAGAGAATCAGGCTTCACGTCACCCACCACTGGAACAGGCCACTGTCACATATTTAGGCCCCGGCATCCAGACAGAGGAGAGGTTCATTCAACTTTCGGTTGCCCCGCAATATAATGGTAAAATGAAAATAAAAATAGGATTGAATGAGGAAGTGCCCTGGAGTACAATAATATATTGTTAAGGGGAGGTAGTTAATGTCTAATCTGCACAAGGGATGGACAGGTCCTGTGGGATCCATGGCTGGTTAATTTTTATGAATGTCCGCTTGTCCACAGGCTGTAGACAGGCGGCTGCGTTTGTCTGTAATGACGCCCCCTGCCGTGCTGAATACACGTTCAGACAAAACGCTGGCCGCCGGGCAGGCCAGCACCTCCAAGACATAAAAGGCTAGCTCTGGCCACGTGGACAATTTGGAGACCCAGAAGTTGAATGGGGCCGAACCATCAGTCAGTACGTGGAGGGGTGTGCACAGGTACTGTTCCACCATGTTATTGAAATGTTGCCTCCTGCTAACACGTTCCGTATCAGGTGGTGGTGCAGTTAGCTGTGGCGTGGTGACAAAACTTTTCCACATCTCTGCCATGCTAACCCTGCCCTCAGAGTAGCTGGCCGTGACACAGCTGCGTTGGCGACCTCTTGCTCCTCCTCTGCCTTCGCCTTGGGCTTCCACTGGTTCCCCTGTGACATTTGGGAATGCTCTCAGTAGCGCGTCTACCAACGTGCGCTTGTACTCGCGCATCTTCCTATCACGCTCCAGTGTAGGAAGTAAGGTGGGCACATTGTCTTTGTACCGGGGATACAGCAGGGTGGTAACCCAGTAGTCCGCACACGTTAAAATGTGGGCAACTCTGCTGTCATTGCGCAGGCACTGCAGCATGTAGTCGCTCATGTGTGCCAGGCTGCCCAGAGGTAAGGACAAGCTGTCCTCTGTGGGAGGCGTATCGTCATCGTCCTGTGTTTACCCCCAGCCATGCACCAGTGATGGGCCCGAGCTGCGTTGGGTGCCAGCCCGCTGTGAACCTGCTTCATCCTCATCCTCCTCCACCTCCTCCTCATGCTCGTCCTCCTCGTCCTCCAGTAGTGGGCCCTGTCTGGCCACATTTGTACCTGGCCTCTGCTGTTGCAAAAAACCTCCCTCTGAGTCACTTCGAAAAGACTGGCCTGAAAGTGCTAAAAATTACCCCTCTTCCTCCTCCTCCTCCTCCTCCTCCTGAGCCACCTCCTCTTCCATCATCGCCCTAAGTGTTTTCTCAAGGAGACATAGAAGTGGTATTGTAATGCTGATAACGGCGTCATCGCCACTGGCCATGTTGGTGGAATACTCGAAACAGCGCAACAGGGCACACAGGTCTCGCATGGAGGCCCAGTCATTGGTGGTGAAGTGGGGCTGTTCCGCAGTGCGACTGACCCGTGCGTGCTGCAGCTGAAACTCCACTATGGCCTGCTGCTGCTCGCACAGTCTGTCCAGCATGTGCAAGGTGGAGTTCCACCTGGTGGGCACGTCGCATATGAGGCGGTGAGCGGGAAGGCCGAAGTTACGCTATAGCGCAGACAGGCGAGCAGCGGCAGGGTGTGAACGCCGGAAGCGCGAACAGACGGCCCGCACTTTATGCAGCAGCTCTGACATGTCGGGGTAGTTGTGAATAAACTTCTGCACCACAAAATTCAGCACATGCGCCAGGCAAGGGATGTGCGTCAAACCGGCTAGTCCCAGAGCTGCAACGAGATTTCGCCCATTATCGCACACCACCAGGCCAGGCTTGAGGCTCACTGGCAGCAACCACTTGTCGGTCTGTTGTTCTATACCCCGCCACAACTCCTGTGCGGTGTGGGGCCTGTCCCCCAAACATATGAGTTTCAGAACGGCCTGCTGACGTTTACTCCGGGCTGTGCTGAAGTTGGTGGTGAAGGTGTGTGGCTGACTGGATGAGCAGGTGGAAGAAGAGGAGAAGGAAGCTGAGTAGGAGGAGGAGGAGACAGGAGGCAAAGAATGTTGCCCTGCGATCCTTGGCGGCGGAAGGACGTGCGCCAAACAGCTCTCCGCCTGGGGCCCAGCCGCCACTACATCTACCCAGTGTGCATTTAGGGAGATATAGCGTCCCTGGCCGTGCTTACTGGTCCACGTATCTGTGGTTAGGTGGACCTTGCCACAGATGGCGTTGCGCAGTGCACACTTGATTTTATCGGATACTTGGTTGTGCAGGGAAGGCACGGCTCTCTTGGAGAAGTAGTGCCGGCTGGGAACAACATACTGTGGGACAGCAAGCGACATGAGCTGTTTGAAGCTGTCTGTGTCCACCAGCCTAAATGACAGCATTTCATAGGCCAGTAAATTAGAAATGCTGGCATTCAGGGCCAGGGATCGAGGGTGGCTAGGTGGGAATTTACGCTTTCTCTCAAATGTTTGAGATGGAGAGCTGAACGCTGCCGTGTAACATGGTTGAGATGCTTGGTGACGCAGGTGGTGGTGTTGGTGATACATCCCATGTTTGCTGGGCTGCAAGTGCCAACGTCCCTCCAGAGGCGGAGGAAGAGGCCGAGGCGGCGGCAGCAGCAGAAGAGGCCGAGGCGGCAGCAGCAGAAGAGGTAGCAGGGGGAGCCTGAGTGACTTCCTTGTTTTTAAGGTGTTTACTCCACTGCAGTTCATGCTTTGCATGCAGGTGCCTGGTCATGCAGGTTGTGCTAAGGTTCAGAACGTTAATGCCTCGCTTCAGGCTCTGATGGCACAGCGTGCAAACCACTCGGGTCTTGTCGTCAGCACATTGTTTGAAGAAGTGCCATGCCAGGGAACTCCTTGAAGCTGCCTTTGGGGTGCTCGGTCCCAGATGGCGGCGGTCAGTAGCAGGCGGAGTCTCTTGGCGGCGGGTGTTCTGATTTTGCCCACTGCTCCCTCTTTTGCTACGCTGTTGGCTCGGTCTCACCACTGCCTCTTCCTCCGAACTCTGAAAGTCAGTGGCATGACCTTCATTCCATGTGGGGTCTAGGACCTCATCGTCCCCTGCATCGTCTTCCACCCAGTCTTGATCCCTGACCTCCTGTTCAGTCTGCACACTGCAGAAAGACGCAGCAGTTGGCACCTGTGTTTCGTCATCATCAGAGACGTGCTGAGGTGGTATTCCCATGTCCTCATCATCAGGAAAAATAAGTGGTTGTGCGTTAGTGCATTCTATCTCTTCCACCCCTGGGGAAGGGCTAGGTGGATGCCCTTGGGAAACCCTGGCAGCAGAGTCTTCAAACAGCATAAGAGACTGCTGCATAACTTGAGGCTCAGACAGTTTCCCTGATATGCATGGGGGTGATGTGACAGACCGATGGGCTTGGTTTGCATGCGCCATCTGTGCGCTTTCTGCAGAAGACTGGGTGGGAGATAATGTGAACGTGCTGGATGCACTGTCGGCCAACCAATTGACTAATGCCTGTACCTGCTCAGGCCTTACCATCCTTAGAACGGCATTGGGCCCCACCAAATATTCCTGTAAATTCTGCTGGCTACTGGGACCTGAGGTAGTTGGTACACTAGGACGTGTGGCTGTGGCAGAACGGCCACGTCCTCTCCCAGCACCAGAGGGTCCACTAACACCACCACGACCATGTCCACGTCCGCGTCCCTTACTAAATGTTTTCCTCATTGTTACCGTTCACCACAATAAGAAAAATATTATTCGGGCCAATGTATTGAATTAAAATTCAGGCCTTTTTTTACAGACACCTAACACTATCTGGCTATCTATTTAGGTACCGTATTACACTAATACAGGCACACCAGTAATGACAGATTTAGCTGAATATAAATGTGAGGCCTATTTTTTAGGCGCTGGTTGACAGGTATACGTTTAATCACAGAATTAGACTTGGATCTGCACTGTAGCGTGTGTGTTAAGTTTTTGAGAATGACCCTATCAGCACCTTGAATCTAATATACCCTTTTAGGGATAGATTTAAAGTAGGCCTGATACAGCAGAAACCACTAATTTTGAGAATTGCAAATTTGGGAATTGTTTCTCAACCCAGAACAAAAACTGTGCTTTGACGGTCACAAAAAATAACTTGACCAGCTAAAACAGTACAGATTTGGATGAATATAAATGTGAGGCCTATTTTTTAGGCGCTGGGTGACAGGTATACATTTAATCACAGAATTAGACTTGGATCTGCACTGTAGCGTGTGTGTTAAGTTTTTGAGAATGACCCTATCAGCACCTTGAATCTAATATACCCTTTTAGGGATAGATTTAAAGTAGGCCTGATACAGCAGAAACCACTAATTTTGAGAATTGCAAATTTGGGAATTGTTTTTCAACCCAGAACAAAAACTGTGCTTTGACGGTCACAAAAAATAACTTGACCAGCTAAAACAGTACAGATTTGGATGAATATAAATGTGAGGCCTATTTTTTAGGCGCTGGGTGACAGGCTCAACTTGCCCCTGATGTAGTATATGTCCAAAAAATAACCACACTATTGATGGTTAAATGCACTTGATGAAAGCTTGACCCTGATGTAGGATATAGCAAAAAATAACCACACTATTGATGGTTAAATGCACTTGGGTGACACGGGCTCAGCTTGCCCCTGATGTAGTATATGGCCAAAAAATAACCACACTATTGATGGTTAAATGCACTTAATGAAAGCTTGACCCTGATGTAGTATATGGCCAAAAAATAACCACACTATTGATGGTTAAATGCACTTGGGTGACACAGGCTCAGCTTTCCCCTGATGTAGTATATGGCCAAAAAATAACCACACTATTGATGGTTAAATGCACTTGATGAAAGCTTGACCCTGATGTAGGATATAGCAAAAAATAACCACACTATTGATGGTTAAATGCACTTGGGTGACACAAGCTCAGCTTGCCCCTGATGTAGTATATGGCCAAAAAATAACCACACTATTGATGGTTAAATGCACTTGATGAAAGCTTGACCCTGATGTAGGATATAGCAAAAAATAACCACACTATTGATGGTTAAATGTACTTGGTGGTAGCTTGTGCTGGCGCACCACAAGCCACAAAATGGCCGCCGATCACCCCAGAAAAAAGTGACTGAAAAACGCTCTGGGCAGCCTAAAAACAATGAGCAATTGAATAGAAGCTGTTCAATGATCCACAGCTGTAGATCGATCACAGAATGAAGTCTTTTGGAGGAGTTAATCTGCCTAATCTCGCCCTAACGTCGCAGCTGCAACCTCTCCCTACGCTTGTATCAGCAGAGTGACGTGCAGCGCTACGTGACCCAAGCTTATATAGAGGCTGGGTCACATGCTGCACTGGCCAATCACAGCCATGCCAATGGTAGGCATGGCTGTGATGGCCTCTTGGGGCAAGTAGTATGATGCTTGTTGATTGGCTGCTTTGCAGCCTTTCAAAAAGCGCCAAGAAAGCGCCGAACACCGAACCCGAACCCAGACTTTTACGAAAATGTTCGGGTTCGGGTCCGTGTCACGGACACCCCAAAATTCGGTACGAACCCGAACTATACAGTTCGGGTTCGCTCATCCCTATCTGGGAGGCTACCAAGAGGCCTACAGCAACATTAAAGAAGCTGCAGGAATATCTAGAAAGTACTGGCTGTGTGGTACATGTGACAACAATCTCCCGTATTCTTCATATGTCTGGGCAATGGGGTAGAGTGTCAAGACAAAAGTCTTTTCTTACAAAGAAAAACATCCAAGCCAGGCTACATTTTGCAAAAACACATCTGAAGTCTCCCAAAAGCATGTGGGAAAAGGTGTTATGGTCTGATGAAACCAAGGTTGAACATTTTGGCCATAATTGCAAAAGATATGTTTGGCGCAAAAACAACACTGTACATCACCATACCCCACAACACCATACCCACAGTGAAGCATGGTGGTGGCAGCATCATGTTTTGGGCCTATTTTTCTTCAACTGGAACTGGCGCCTTAGTTAAGCTAGAGGGCATTATTAACTGTTCCAAATACCAGTCAATATTGGCACAAAACCTTCAGGCTTCTGTTAGAAAGCTGAACATGAAGAGGAACTTCATCTTTCAGCATGACAACGACCCAAAGCATACATCCAAATCAACAAAGGAATGGCTTCACCAGAAGAAGATTAAAGTTTTGGAATGGCCCAGCCAGATCCCAGACCTGAATCCGATTGAAAATCTGTGGGGTAATCTGAAGAGGGCTGTGCACAGGAGATACCCTCACAATCTGACAGATTTGGAGTGTTTTTGCAAAGAAGAGTGGACAAATCTTGCCAAGTCAAAATGTGCCATGCTGATAGACTCATACCCAAAAAACTAAGTGCTGTAATAAAATCAAAAGGTGCTTCAACAAAATATTAGTTTAAGGGTGTGCACACACAGCAGCAAGATGCTACCAGATGGTTAAATATGGGGGTCTCTGCAGCAACTTTGAGAAGCTCCTGGGAAAAAATCCTGGGAAAGGAGGATACTGGTAGCTTTCCTCTACACCTAGAAGTCATCTCAGCTCTGATTGTGTCTATAATAATACACAGGGGAGTTTCTATAATAATCTATCAAGTTTTTTACATGAACATAGGCTGGTTGAGGTGCTGTACATTGAATATATGTATGTAGTGCAGTAAGTCTACTGTGTTATGCATCACTTGTGCAGGGGGTGGGAGACTAGGGGCCCACCTCACTCAGGGGCCCACTGGTGGATTCACCTGTACCCCTGTGGGCCAGTCCGAGTCTGGACAAGATATGTGCTTGCTCATCTATTCAGTCCTCTGCACCTAATTAGGCCATCTATTGACACCAGGACTCAGACGTTCACTAGTGTCCGTATCCTGGCACAAAATAAGTTGCACCAAACTCTACTCAAACCTGAATAAAGCTTAAATTTTACACTGTCTCTATCATGTCCATACCCGATCTATAGTAATATCCGTGACACTGCAATAATCGCAATATCAATTATCACTAGAGAGAAATGTCTAACATATTTCGGATGGAAAATCTTTTATTAGAGAAAATAATTTCGCCCACTGAGAGTCACCCTAATTGTTTATAAATACTGTTTATTTAAAAAAAAAATAATTGTTAAGGAACCAAAAGTAATGGGACAGAATAATAATCATAACTCAAACTTTCACTTTTTAATACTTGGTTGCAAATTCTTTGCAGTCAATTACAGCCTGAAGTCTGGAACACATAGACATCACCAGACGCTGGGTTTCATCCCTGGTGATGCTCTGCCAGGCCTCTACTGCAACTGTCTTCAGTTCCTGCTTGTTCTTGGGGAATTTTCCCTTCATTTTTGTCTTCAGCAAGTGAAATGCATGCTCAATCGGATTCATGTCAGGTGATTGACTTGGCCATTGCATAACATTCCTCTTCTTTCCCTTAAAAAACTCTTTGGTTGCTTTTGCAGTATGCTTTGGGTCATTGTCCATCTGCACTGTGAAGCACCGTCCAATGAGTTCTGAAGCATTTGGCTGAATATGAGCAGATAATATTGCCCGAAACACTTCAGAATTCATCCTGCTGCTTTTGTCAGCAGTCACATCATCAATAAATATAAGAGAACCAGCTCCATTGGCAGCCATATATGCCCACGCCATGACACTACCACCACCATGCTTCACTGATGAGGTGGTATGCTTAGGATCATGAGTAGTTCCTTTCCTTCTCCATACTCTTCTCTTCCCATCACTCTGATACAAGTTGATATTGGTCTCATCTGTCCATAGGATGTTGTTCCAGAACTGTGAAGGCTTTTTTAGATGTCGTTTTGCAAACTCTAATCTGGCCTTCCTGTTTTTGAGGCTCACCAATGGTTCACATCTTGTGGTGAACCCCCTGTATTCACTCTGGTGAAGTCATTTCTTGATTGTTGACTTCGACACACATACACCTACCTCCTGGAGAGTGTTCTTTTTTAAATTTTTTATTAGTTTTGTAGGTAAATATTAACCGTGGAACTACAAGAACAATGTAACACGGTACAGGAAAAGACAGTAATATACTTATATCAGCAGTATGGGAAATCCACATAATAGCAGATCTAGAGTGCAGTATGGAAAATGATATATAAAAGGCAAGCTATATATCAATAGGTGTCGACACATATCAGGGAAATATGGTAATTTTAACTCGATATATAAATGGTTATCTGAAACCTTGCCGAGGAAGGAGGAGGGATCCCTAGAAAAGGTTTCATAAGGATAAAAAGTATTTGTTTTGAGAGTATTGTGACAGGTAAATTAGATATAGGTTGATAGGAAGGAAAATTGGTCATCATGACTCAGGCTCAACACAAGTGTGGAAGTGTGATCCTATGAGCGAGCCATAGGCTCTATTTTTTCATGAATTGTGTGTGGGTACCAGATTCCCATGAAGAGATTTCCTCAAAGCGATATATCTGGTCAACTTTCTGCTTCCATTGCAGTATAGATGGGAGAGAAGTTTGCAATCAGAATTTAGGTACAAGAAGTCTTGCGGCTATCAAAAGCTGTTTAAAAAGGAATGTGGGGGGGGGGAATGGGTATCCTCATCAAAACAGGCTAGTAGGGCTTTGCTAGTTGAGACCTGCACAGCTGTGAGGCAGATCTCGTTGCTAATATCGAATCTGATTCTCCACCATTCGCATATTTTGGGGCAGTCCCACCAAATGTGAAAGAAGGAACCTCTGTCTTCCCCACACCTCCAACAGACATCCGAGGAACCATCAGAGAAAAGGCATGATTTCTCTGGGGTTATGTACCATCTAGATAACAATTTATAGCTATTCTCCTGGATCCTAACGCATCTAGATGTTTTAATGGCAGACATAAATAGTTTGGGGACTATGGAAAGGGGTAGGTCTCTGTTTAAGTCTTTTTCCCAATGTCGGATGAAGGCAGGTTTGACTATTAAGGGAGTTGATCTCAACCTGTTGTAAATTTGCGATATGAGCCTTTTAGGCGGTTTCGGAACAGTAATCAGAGATTCAAGCCAGACTAAAGGGCGAAGAAGTTCGCCCTCACCTGTATTACGGGATAAAAACTGTCTAATGTATGTAATTAGGGTTAAGCCACTGGGCTGGGGTTTTAAAATCTCTATCATGTCGCTAGTACTTATAATTTCTCCTGTGATCCCTAGGAAGGAAATAATAGGAGTATATGAGCACCTTAACTCCCTTGGGGTAGAGGACCATCTATCGGGGGAGATTGTTCCAATCACATCCCTGACTTGTAGGAGAGGAAGGGAAGGTTATTGAACAATGTGTAGAAAGTAACCATTTCCAAGCATTCAGTGTGGCTCTTAAAATTGGATAAGAAGTGGGAAGTGTGAAGTTCGGGTTTTGGCTACCTAAAAGTAGAGAGCGAAAAGGTCTGCCCATCAGGTGTTGTTCTAGCGAGACCCAAGATTTTTCGGGACTATTTCGTAACCACTCAATTGCCCTAGATAGGAGTATTGCATTGCCATAAACCTCTGGGTCTGGGAGGCCAATTCCTCCCAGTGACACTGGTTTTGAAAGCTGGGAGTAAGATAGCCTCGGGTTTCTTACCATTCCAAATAAAGGACCTGAATTTTTTCCTTATCAGCTCATAAAATGACTTTGGTATAGGGATAGGTAGGACTTGTTGGAGGTAGGTGAGACGAGGTATGATCAATGATGACAGGAGATTCTTACGCCCAAACCAGGAAAGGTAAGGGGTACGGAGATTAAGGTTGTCTATGGCTTTAAACATAGATTGGAGCAGGGGGGAATAATTAAGCGTACATACATGGTGCTGTACATACATGGTGCTGTACTTTTTTAGGGCAATTATTTACTCTAACAGATTGTTGGATTTTTCTTGTTAAAGCATCCGACTTTGTTTGCTGTAAATCTCCTATAAAATATAGAATTTTACATTTAAATCAATTGGTTTACTCATATAGTGTCATTAACTATAAACTGCATAATGGAATGGAAATTAAACTAATGTGTTAAATAGCTTTCTACTATTTTTGCACAATAATTTCTCAATGAAAAAATGCAAAAGCTACAGTTCTGTCATTATTAACACATAATGACAGCTTAGCTTTGTGCTTTTATTTTGACATGTATATGATAAATTCTATTACTTTGCTATTTGTGATGATGCAGCTTATATACGTTTGTGCAGTTCCCAATAATATGCGAGAAGAAATATTAAGGCTCATAAAACTGCAATAAAATATTTATTATTGCTCAGCAATATGATTTATTTTATCACTTTAGATTTATGACTCAACAAATACTTTTCTGGATATTTAATATTTCAAAATTACAAAACAAAAGGCCTTTGCTGCTGAAATTTGTTATGAAATCCGTGATTTACTAGAGGATGAAGATTTGGTTTTCGCAGGACTTAATAAAACAGTTGCCAAATTGAATTAGCCTGGCATGAAGTTAAATTGCCTGACAAAAAATTGATACAACTATTGTGTTACTGGTTATGTACAACATCTATCAGATTTATCACGTTTTGAAGCCATGTCTAAGGGTGATCCTTCTCCTTTACAAAACAAACGTGAAGTTATTTTTCAAGTAATCTCATCGCAGAAAAGGATATTGTTAACTTGGTTTTATGACTCATCTATTATATGCTTCACTGTCTATGCCCCTTTGGAACCAAGGAATGTTATTGCAAAGAGATTGTGATAATGTGCTTGTATGATGTTCTGAGCTATGCATCTGGGATTTTTTTTTATGACCGAGGTAGCCTTATAGCAGAAAGCTATAAAAATAAGACAATAAATCTACATTTTTCAATTTCTCCTTGCTGTGAATTCTTACTGCTGCTATAAATTGTAGATTTCTTTTGAAACATAGATCAGAACTTTTCTGTGGAAACACTGCAATTATGAAACTTACTATTCCAAGAGGACTGTGGGATTTTGTCTATGTGTCCATCAAAGGTTGTCCAATGTTCTATTCACAGATCATATCAGGCCAGGCTATTGGTTTTACAGGAAATTAGGATTTTAATGTGCTTTTTTTCATATGTACTATATATTCCTAGACATAAGTCTGTATCCTTTTTTCCCATCAGAGTGGACCCAAGGTAGATTATACGGTACACTGCCCGTTCAAAAAAAATTTTGCCACCAAAAATATTTCATTGGACCACCTTTAGCTTTGATTATGGCACGCGTTTGCTGTCGCAATGTCACAAGATTTATTTCCATCCAGTGTTGCATTAATTTTTCACCAAGATCTTGCATTGATGATGGTAGAGTCTGACTGCTGCACAAAGCCTTCTCCAGCACATCCCAAAGATTCTCAATGGGGTTAAGGTCTGGACTCTGTGGTGGCCAAACCATGTGTGAAAATGATGTCTCATGCTCCCTGAACCACTCTTTCACAATTTGAGCCCGATGAATCCTGGCATTGCCATCTTGGAATATGCCCGTGCCATCAGGAAAATTAAAATCCATTAATAGCAATAGATAATGAGGGGCACTCCAACTGTAGGAAAATGACAGCCAGCGTAATATGAATATATCAATTATTTAATATGGTGAGCCAGTTAATATAATAGCAACAATAAAAACATACATACAATAAAACAATGTTTCAAATCAATCTAAACCTTAAGTGAATGTACAGTCATGGCCAAAAGTTTTGAGAATGACACAAATATTAGTTTTCACAAAGTTTGCTGCTAAACTGCTTTTAGATCTTTGTTTCAGTTGTTTCTGTGATGTAGTGAAATATAATTACACGCACTTCATACGTTTCAAAGGCTTTTATCGACAATTACATGACATTTATGCAAAGAGTCAGTATTTGCAGTGTTGGCCCTTCTTTTTCAGGACCTCTGCAATTCGACTGGGCATGCTCTCAATCAACTTCTGGGCCAATTCCTGACTGATAGCAACCCGTTCTTTCATAATCACTTCTTGGAGTTTGTCAGAATTAGTGGGTTTTTGTTTGTCCACCCGCCTATTGAGGATTGACCACAAGTTCCCAATGGGATTAAGATCTGGGGAGTTTCCAGGCCATGGACCCAAAATGTCAATGTTTTGGTCCCCGAGCCACTTAGTTATCACTTTTGCCTTATGGCACGGTGCTCCATCGTGCTGGAAAATGCATTGTTCTTCACCAAACTGTTGTTGGATTGTTGGAAGAAGTTGCTGTTGGAGGGTGTTTTGGTACCATTCTTTATTCATGGCTGTGTTTTGGGGCAAAATTGTGAGTGAGCCCACTCCCTTGGATGAGAAGCAACCCCACACATGAATGGTCTCAGGATGCTTTACTGTTGGCATGACACAGGACTGATGGTAGCGCTCACCTTTTCTTCTCCGGACAAGCCATAGAGGCTATATGATTTCCACCTCTCCAAGGTTTCTTAACCCTCTCCAATGCCATGAATGTCAGGGAGGAGGGATCCCACTTATGTGCCTCTTTGAAATGTCTAGAAAGAGAGTGTAGCATATTGCCCTTCCTAATATTCGCCATATGTTCCGCCACCCTCTTTTTCAGCGTTCTCTTTGTGCTCCCTATGTATTGCTTATGACAATCACATTGCAACAAGTAAATAACATCCGTCGAGTCACAGGTCAGGCATTCTTTAATGTCTAACCTGAACGCATTCTGGTTAGAGGTGATACTCGTTGTTTTCCTTGAAAAATTTGTAGCTCTACAATTGCCACACCGACCACATCTATGAAAACACCCAGTAGTTAACCAATTCTGACCTCTGTGCAGGCCCTTCCCATCCACTTTCAGGGTGGGTGCTACTTTCGCTGACAGATTGACCGCTCTAGTATAAGTGATCCTAGGGTCTCTAGTGAGAGCGGACCCTATAGTCTTGTCATCAAGAAGGAGATGCCAGTATTTCCTGATGATTCTCTCCACCTGTCGATATTGCGAGTGGTAGGGAAGAATCATCCTTATCACATCCTCCTGTTGAGATATACATTTCGGGGTAAAAAAATCTTCCCTACTCATATCTTTTACTTTTTCTAGCGCTTTGTCTATGGTCTGTACTGGATATTCTCTGTCCAAAAACTGTTGACTCAAAGATTTTGCTTCTTCCTCAAATTGCCGTTGGTCGGTGCAGTTACGTTTGAGTCTCCTGAATTGGCTAACCGGTATGTTCAATAACCATCTCGGCAAATGGCAACTTGAAAAACGTATGAAGCTATTTTTAGCTCCCTCCTTAACATAAGTGCTACACTTAATCCTGTATCCCTCTATCTCTATATTGATATCCAGGAACTCCACTCCCCTATCACTGATTTTCGGGGTAAACATCAGATTTCCCTGGTTGTTGTTAATTTCTACCAGAAAATAATCTAGGGTCTCCCTTGTATCTTTCCACACGAACAGGATGTCGTCGATATATCGGCGCCACAACACAGATCCGCCCCCAGCCTAGGCCGGATGGTCTCAGATTCCCACTGTGCCAGAAATAAATTGGCATAGCTGGGGGCGAATCTGGTGCCCATGGCTGTACCGGTCAGCTGAACATAGAAATTCTGCTCGTATGCAAAATAGTTATGTGGCAACTTTTTCTTTTGGACAGGCAGTGTATATCTGTGTTCTAGTTTAATACAGAATAATATCAAAGAGCTGCTTTTGTCCCAAAACATACTGCCCCAGAGGCTTTCTGATACCACTCCACTGAGTTTTCAGATTCAACACATCGGTTTTTCAAATTGATAAATGCTTGGCTAGCATTTATCTAATGTGTATAGCCAGCAGAAGGGTATTTTCACACTTGCGCTGTTGAATTCCGGCAGGCAGTTCCATCGCCGGAACTGCCTGCCAGATCCGGCAATCAGTATGCAAACGGATACCATTTGTAGACGGATCCGTCTCACAAATGCATTGCAATACCGGATCCGTCTCTCCAGTTGTCATCTGAAAATACAGATCCGGTATTTATTTATTTCAAATTTTTAAAGGTCTGCGCATGCAAAACCAGATCCAGCTTTCCGGAAAACTTGGGTCCGGATCCAGCATTAATGCATTTTAGTGGAAAATAATGCCGGCATTCTGGCAAGTTTTGCAGTATTTTCTCCATCCAAAAAACGTACAGTGACTGAACTGAAGACATCCTGATGCATACTGAACGGATTGCCCTCCATTAAGAATGCATTAGGATAAAACTGATCAGTTTTTTTCCGGTATTGAGCCCCTAGGACGGAACTCAATACCGGAGAAGTTTAACGCAAGTGTGAAAATACCATTAACTGAAGGTGTCATCAGAAAATAACCTTTTGTTTAAATCACATTTTTATTTCATGATCTATATTTTTAAAAAACATCTCCAGTAAAACCACATACTTTTCACACTGGTTACTAGGCCTGATAAAATATTGAGTCATTCTGTTCTCTTCAAGTAAGTCTTCAGTAGCCATCGCATTATCATTAGGCCTCATGCACTCGACCGTTGTTTCATTCCGTGTCCGTTGTGACGTTTTTCGTGATTTTCTGCGGACCCATTGACTTTCAATGGGTCCGTTGAAAACTCGGCTAATGCACCGTTTGCCATCCGCATCCGTGATCCGTGGTTCCAGTCCGTCAAAAAAATATAACCTGTCCTATTATTTTCGCAGAAAACGGTTCGCGAACCCATTCAAGTCAATGCGACCGCAAAAAAACGCGGAGGCACACAAGATTGTCATCCGTATCCGTTTTTTTCCTATCATTTGCATGGCAAACCTGTCTTAGACTTTTTTTTACTTTCCTTTATGTCTGGTGGTCCTCTAAAAATAAAGGAAGACACGCGGAAATAAAAAACGGAAACGGATCAAGGAACAACGGAACCCGATTTTGCGGAACGGAACACAACAGCGGTCGTGTGCATGAGGCCTTATAGGCAGTATTTTCATGACATATCACCCCTATATATAGATAACACAGGATCCACCATTCACAATAGGTGATATCACAGCTTAACTACTTCCTGTTTATTGTGTGTATGGCCCATGTGGCTGCCCTCAAAGAATGGGGAGTCTTGAGATACTTTATGCCTAGTAGTCAATATGAAAATTTCATGATTCTAGGATTATTATATTTTTTTTTATTAAAAAGAGACATGGAAAATTAAAAAAAATATTTTATTGGTCACTAACTTTTCACACAACTTTACACAAATCAATAGTACAAGCGACCAAAAAAAAACCTTTGTAATATGTTTTATCAGAGCGAAATATCTGTTTTTCATGTTTACCTCTGCACACTTGCTAATTGGATTTCTGTTTGAAATATGCTTTGAATCCATCTTGAGGCAGATCAGCTCACAGAATAATTTTACACATGTCAATACAAATCTATGGAGAGAGGAGGGGGGAGGAATGAGCAGTAGCATGAGTGAGACGGGAGTCAAGGAGAGATGCTTAAAAGACTGCACAGTTAAAACGGAAGTTTATATTCCAGCACAAGTGCTAAATTCACAACCATACAGGTCAGTACTTCTCTGTAATGTCCTCCATGATCCTGGGGCTTCTTCTGACTGAGTAAGAGAAGTTTATGAAGCAGATATGTTACACTATTAAATGTAATCTTTAAATAATGTTCAGTTTGAGACTCCCAGCATACGCCACTCACTAATGAGTGAGTGACTGTACCTGTGGTTACCAAACTTTAGTTAAAACAGAGAGACTTAATTAAAAACCAAAGTATGGTTGAATAATCACACACATATTTATATTTATCTGTATAACCCACAATAAGTGATAGTGGTATGTTAACCCCTTAAGGACCTATGATGTTCATGTACGTCATATCTGGCCGGGACTTAAATACCAGTGACGTACATGTACGTCATCCTGAACGGGCGGGTGCAGGAGCTGCTCCTGCCCGATCAGCAGCAGGGGTCCGGCAGTCACTAATAGCTGGACCCCTGCTGCATGCACCGGCATCGGTGAAAACACAGATGCCGGCGAATTAACCCTCGCACTGCAGTGGTCAGCGTGGACTACGGCACTTGCGGGATCATGTTGGATGCGGGGTGGCCATCAGGTCCCCGCGCTGCTGTGACGGGGACCCGATGACATCATGGCTGCCTTCCATGACAGTCTGTGAGATCCAGCCCCATGGCTCTCACAGGAGGCAAGCTGTAAGTGTATTAAAGTGTGTAATACACTTACAGCCAATGCATTACAATACAGAAGTATTGTAATGCATTGTAAAGGGGATCAGACCCCCAAAAGTTGAAGTCCCAGAGTGGGACAAAAAATACAGTTAAAAAATAGTAAAAAAAAAAAAAAAGTTTAACAAAAAAAATGTAAAGTTTCAAGTTAAAAAAAAAAGCGGCCTTTTCCCAAAACATAGTAAAAATTAAATTGTAAAAAATACGGAAAAAAAGAAAAGTAGACACATTAAGTATCGTCGCGTCTGTATCGCCGGCTCTATAAAAATATCACATGACCTAACCCCTCAGGTTAATACTGTCAAAAAAATAAAATAAAAACTGTGCTAAAGAAACCATTTTTTTTATACCTTATATCACTAAAAATGCAACACCAAGCGATCTAAAAAGGCGTATGCCCCCCAAAAAGTACCAATCTAAATGTCACGCCATCCCGCAAAAAATGAGACCCTACTTAAAGAGGACCTTTCACCAGAATAAAACATCTAAACTAACTATACAGACATGTAGAGCGGCACCCAGGGATCCCCCTGCACTTACTGTTATTCCTGGGCGCCGCTCCGTTCTCCCTTTATAGCCTCCGGTATCTTCATAGTTAGGCTCCACCCAGGGGAACCTGATGGCGTCTCTTTCTCCTATGCTGTAGCGCTGGCCAATCGCAGCGCTCAGCTCATAGCCTGAGAGTTTTTTATTTTCTCTCAGGCTATGAGCTCAGCGCTGCGATTGGCCAGCGCTACAGCATGGGAGAAGGAGACCCCGGCAGGTTCCCCTGGGTGGAGCCTAACTATGAAGATACCGGAGCCTATACCGGGAGAACGGAGCAGCGCCCAGGTATAACAGTAAGTGCAGGGGGATCCCTGGGCGCCGCTCTACATGTCTGTATAGTTAGTTTAGATGTTTTATTCTGGTGAAAGGTCCTCTTTAAGGCAATTGCCCAAAAGATAGAAAAACTATGGCTCTTAGACTCTGGAGACACTAAAACATGATTTATTTATTTTTGTTTCAGAAATGATAATATTGTGTAAAACTTTTGTCACCTTACATCACAAAAAGTGTAATAGCAAGCAATCAAAAAATCATATGCATCACAAAATAGTGCTAATCAAACCGTCATCTCATCCCGCAAAAAAGATACCCTACCTAAGACAATCAAAAAAAAAAAAAATATGGCTCTCAGACTATGGAGACACTAAAACTTCATTTTTTTGTTTTGTTTCAAAAATAATATTATTGTGTAAAACTTAAATAAATACATATTATAACGACCTGCTCTATGAAAATATCACATGACCTAACCCCTCAGATGAACACTGTAAAAAATAAAATAAAAATCGGTGTCAAAAAAGCAATTTTTTTGTCACCTTAAATCACAAAAAGTATAATACCAAGAGATCAAAAAGTCATTCGCACCCCAAAATCATACCAATCAAACCATCATTTCATCCTGCAAAAAATGAGACTCTTACTAAGACAATCTCCCAAAAAATAAAGAAGACTATGGCACTCAGTATATGGCAACACTAAAACATTTTTTTTTTGTTTCAAAAATGCTATTATGTAAAACTTAAATAAATAAAAAAGTATACATATTAGGTATCGCCGCATCCATAAGAACCTGCTATAAAAAAATTATCACATGACCTAACACCTCAGATGAACACCGTAAAAAATAAAATAAAAAGTGTGTCAAAAAAGCTATTTTTTGTCACCTTACATCACAAAAAGTGTAATACCAAGAGATCAAAAAGTCATATACATCATAAAGTAGTACTAATCAAACCGTCATGTCTTACTGAAAAAAATTAACCCCTACATAAGACAGTCACCAAAAAAATAAAAATAAAATATGTTTTCAGAATATGGAGACACAAATTTTTTTTTTTCAAAAACGCTTTATTAAGTAAAACTGAAACAAGCGACCAAAAAAAGTTGTTATATTTGGTATTGTTGCATCTGTAACAACCTAATCTATAAAAATAGCACATGATCTAACCTGTCAGATGAACATTGTTAAAAACAAAAAATAAAAACGTTGCCAAAACGGTTATTTTTTGTTACCTTTCGTCACAAAAAGTGTAATATATAGTAACCAAAAATAATATGTACCCTAAAATAGTACCAAAAAAACTGCCACCTTATCCCGTAGTTTTCAACTTTGGCAACTGCCATGTGCCCAAACAGCAGTTTACGACCACATATGGAGTGTTTCTGTAAACTACAGATTTAGCCCTTGCTTTGTTACTGGAAAAAAAGGATTAAAATGGAAATTCTACCAAAAAAGTTAAATTCTGAAATGTTATCTACATTTTCCTTTAATTCTTGTGGAACACCTAAGGGGTTAACAAAGTTTGTAAAATCAGTTTTGAATACATTGAGGGGTGTATTTTCCAAAATGGGGTCACTTTTTATAGTTCATACTCTAGGGGTGCATCAGGAGGTCTTAAAATGTGACATGGCAACTTAAAATTATCCCAGTGAAATCTGCTTTCCAAAAACCATATGGCGTTACTTTTTTTTTTCTGCGTTTACAGTTTACACCCACATGTGAAGTGTTTCTGTAAACTACAGAATCAGGGTAATACATATTGAGTTTTATTTGGCTGTTAACCCTTGCTTTGTTAATGAAAAAATGGATTAAAATGGAAAATCTGCCAAAAAGTGACATTTTAAAATTTCATTTACATTTTCCTTTAATTCTTGTGGAACACAAAAAGGGTTAACAAAGTTTGTAAAAATCCGTTTTGAATACCTTGAGGGGTGTAGTTTCTAAAATGGGGCCATTTATGGGTGGTTTCTATTATGTAACCTCACAAAGTGACTTCAAACCTGAACTGGTCCTTAAAAAGTGGGTTTTGCTAATTTTCTGAAAAATTTAAAAAATTGCTTCTAAACTTCTAAGCCTTCTAAAGTCCTAAAAAAAGAAAATATAATTTACAAAATTATCCAAACATGAAGTAGACATATGGGAAATGTAAAGTAATAACTATTTTAGGAGGTAGTACTATCTGTTTTTAAAGCAGAGAAATTGAAATTTAGAAAATTGAGAATTCTTCCACATTTTTTATAAATTTGGTATTTTTTATAAATAAAAATGAAATATTTTGACTCAAATTTACCACTGTCAAGTACGACTCTCAAGTAGAATATGCGACGAAAAACAAACTTGGATAAGTAAAAACGTTTTAAAGTTATCACCACATAAAGTGACACATGTCAGATTTGCAAAAAAAATTGCCTTGTCCTTAAAGGGGTTGTCCAAGTTATATTTTTTTCTTTGCATGTTTCTAACTAATCAAATGTAACAGCTTTACCATGCACTTACTGCTCCTGTAGTTGCTCCTTTCTCAGATTTCACTGAGGGTCACATGACCTGTGATGTCAGCCTCTCTCCCTGCTCTGATAATGTTTTTTGCACAAGCCTGAGAGAGCAGATTTGAGTCTGTACACAAGACGTCACAGTGCTGGCCATGCCCCCCTGCACTGGGAGCTGCTGCTGTCTGCCCTGTGTCTCCATCCCACTGGATACTTCAGCAAAGTATAACCCCTTCAGGGGCACAGACTCAGGGCTGAAGACTTTACTGAGTAGCTGAAGGCAGTAAGGAGACAAATGCTGGGCACATAAGCTGACAAAGGAGTTCTGCAGAGCATTGCACAAGAACAGGTAGGGAGAAGATTGTACTACTAGGACTTGTAGTCCTGCACATACAACATGCTGCTGAGTCTCCCAGCAGGCAGATATGTCATTCAGGGCAGACTTATTCACTCCCTTTGCAGAGCAGGGGAAGAGCAGAGATTGTTGTTATTGCAGGTAAACAAAGGGCTAGAAGAGAACCAGGGAAATGAGCAAATAGATTTTTTTTTTTACCTAAAACTTGCTTAGCTCAGTTATATATTGCTGCTCATCAGATTTACAGTGCTATATATTTGTTTTCATAACTCGGACAATCTCTTTAAGATGAAAAATGGCATGGTACTTAAGGGGTTAAATCATGTCTAAAAGTCAATCCTTCTGGATATCTTGTTTTCAAAACAAAAATCCTGTATTACTCTCGTTCTAGTAATCTTCTTTTTCTATCACCACCCTTATGACTTAAACTTACCTTTTCAATTCCCATACGTCTAAAAATCATCTATATTGTTTTTGTTATGTTATATAAAATGTTTGAAGGCTGAGAAAGGGTTAACTGAATTTTGCAAATATTTGCTCATTCTCTCTTTTAAAGGGAAAGATGTACAGCCCATATACTGGACATTGCAAAAAGTGCAATTTGTTAAATAAACTACATATGTAGTGTTGCAATTGATGTAAGACTGCATCTTGTAAAATTCCTATGTGGTACAAGATTTAAAAAGATGTGCCATCTCCAAAAACCTGCAAGTTTTGCAGATATTGTGTTCATACTTATAAGAACCATTCACACTAAGAAAAGTATGGGCAGTTTTTTTTTATATAAACAAACTGAGTGAAATCAACTGTCCCAATGTTGAGGCCTTCTTATGTACAATCTGTACTACTTTTGCAACAGTTTTATCTAGCATATGGTCTTGTCTGAGTATGGGCAAGCAATAGTGATGATCGAGCATGCTCGGCCAAACACCAATTCGCCTCGAGCATTGCGACGCTCGCCACATCGTGGTGTTTGGCCGAATACCGCGTGTGCTCGAGCGCCATGCTCGGGTCTCCTTCCCACATGTTTGTTGGCTGCGACACAGCCAATAAACATGCAGGTAAGTACTGCAACTCACTGTAATGCTGTAGCCATGTTGGTTACTGGCATTACACTGATTGGCTGGCCGATACGCGTCATCGGGTGCTATAAAGCACCCGATGACACGTGGTTCAGCCAGTCTTAGTCAGGGAGAGCTGTGCTGTAGAAGGGACAGATACTGTAGGGAATTGAATTAGAATTTTTTGTTAGGCAGGGTTGGTGTTAGAGAATAGTGATGATCGAGCAGCAAAATGCTCGGGTTCTCTGGCCGAACACATCGGGATGCTCAGGGACTCTACCGAGCACCCGAGTATAATGGAAGTCAATGGGACAACCCGAGCATTAAACCAGGCACCCCCTACTCTGAAGAGGGGAGGGTGCCTGGTTCATAGGAAAAGGTCAGAAATTGATGGAAACACCACTGAAATGGTTCGGGAACCGCATTGGGAGGATGTTTCGATGCATTTTGGACTCCCAGGTCTCTGCTAGGAACCATGTTGTCCGAGTAGTAAGCCACATTTACAGACTAACAATATTACGCACAAAACCGTAAAAAAAAATCTATTTTAGAGGGAAAAAAATTATATGCGATGAATAAGCATGTTGATATGATGGAAGAGGAGGAGGAGGATGAGAAATGGAAGATTTAGCCATACACCCTTTTTTGTGGTGGAAGGGGTGCATGGGAATACAGTGTATTTAATACATTAAACAACACATTTAAAGTGCCTTTGTTCATCCGCTTTCCTCTGGTGGAGTCGAGAAGTCTAGGGCAATATAGGCATTGTTCATTTTTATAGGAGTCAACCTGTCAGCATTTTCAGTTGACAGGCGGATACGCTTATCTGTTATAATGCCAACAGCAGTACTAAATACACGCTCTGACAAAACACTGGCGGCAGGGCAGGCAAGCACCTCCAAGGCATAGAGCGCCAGTTCGTGCCACGTGTCCAGCCTGGACACCCAGTAGTTGTAAGGCACTGAAGGATCACTGAGGACACTGACACGGTCTGCTACGTACTCCTTCACCATCTTCCAAAAGGTTTCCCTCCTTGCGACACTAAGTCGCGCATCAGGGTGAGGGTGCTGGCGGGGTGTCATGAAACTTTCCCGGGCTTTGGAGAGTGTTGCCCTGCCTCTGTAGGAACTTCTGCGTGTTCCCCTCCCCTCCTCGATTGGCCAAGGAACTACGGACTCTGCCGCCAGCAATGTCAGACAAAAAAATTTGAAGCAATTTTTCAGCAAGGACTTTCTGGTATTGCGCCATTTTGCTTGTCCTCTCCACCTGAGGAGTAAGAGATGAGAAGTTCTTTTTGTAGCGAGGGTCGAGAAGGGTGAACACCCAGTAATCAGTGTTGTCTAAAATGTGTATAACACGCGGGTCGCGGGAAAGGCAGCCTAACATGAAGTCAGCCATGTGTGCCAGAGTACCAACAGGCAAGACTTCGCTGTCATCATCAGGAGGATCACTCTCAATCTCCTTATCCTCATCCTCCTCTTCTGCCCACCCATGCTGAACAGATGGAATTAAACTTCCATGGGTACTACCCTCTGTAGCGGAAGCAACCATCTCCTGCTCCTCCTACTCTTCATTGTCCAATTCGTGATGAGAAGACGGCCGGAGGGTGGTCTGGCTATCACCCTGTGTAATGTCTTTTTCCACCATTTCCACCTCTTCCACATGCAAAGCATCGTCCTTGATTGTGAGCAGCTAGCGTTTGAGTAGACACAGAAGTGGGATGGTGACACTGATAATAGCATTATCGCCGCTCACCATCTGTGTTGATTCCTCAAAGTTTCTTGAAACCTCAGAGGTCAGACATCCATGCCCACTCTTCGCTTCTGATTAGCGGAAGCTAACTAGAAAGGCGACGACCATGTTGCAGCTGGTATTCCACTACTGCCCTCTGCTGCTCACAAAGGCTGGCCAACATGTGGAACGTGGAGTTCCAGCGCGTGCTTAGGTCGCACAACAGCCAGTGAGCTGGCAATTTCAAGCGCTGCTGCAGCGTTGACAGACCGGCTGGAGCTGTCGATGACTTGCGGAAATGTGCACAAACGCTGCGCACCTTTACCAGTAGCTCAGGCAAATTGGGGTAGGTTTTGAGAAACCGCTGATCCACTAAGTTTAAGACGTGAGCTAGGCATAGCATGTGTGTGAGCTTGCCGAGCTCCAAAGCTGCCACCAAGTTACGGCTATTATCACACACAAACATGCCTGGTTGTAGGTTCAGTGGCGAGAGCCACATCTCAGTCTGGTCTCTTATCCCCTGCAACAGTTCTGCGGCGGTGTGCTGTTTTTCCCCTAAGCATATCAGCTTCAGCACGGCCTGTTGACGCTTCTCCAATGCAGTGCTACACTGCTTCCAGCTACCGCCTGATGGCTGACTGGTGCAGCACACAGATAATTTGGAGGTGGAAGTGGAGGAGGAGGTGGAGGAGGAGAAGTGAGGGTTGGAGCCACTAACGTAGGTGCTGGCGGAAACCCTGATGGAATTAGGGCCTGCAATCCTCGGTGTCGTTAGCACCTGTGCCATCCCAGGGTAGACTCGCTCCCCGCCTCCACAATGTTCACCCAGTGTGCCATCAGGGAGATGTAGCGTCCCTGGCCAAATGCACTTGTCCATGTGTCCGTGGTTAAGCGGACCTTGCCAGTAACTGCATTGGTTAGGGCACGTGTGACATTTCGGGACACATGTTGGTGTAAAGCGGGCATGGCACACCATGAAAAATAGTGGTGGCAGGGGACAGAGTACCGCGGGTTCGGACGCCGACATCGAGCTGCGGAAGGCCTCAGTGTCCACAAGCCTAAATGGCAACATTTCCAGGGCCAGTAATTTTGAAAGGTGCGCATTTAGTGCTATGGCCTGTGGGTGGGTGGCTGGGTATTTGGTTGATGTGGTCGCTGATGGTGCTTGCGAAGGTCCAGGTGCAGGGCAGGAGGCATCCTCACCTGCGACTTCGACAGGTAATTGGCCAGCACGTACCATAGAGGAAGAGGAGGCAGTGGTGTGACCCGCAGACACAGATTGTGGACCCAGACGTTCGTCCCACTTATTAAAGTGCTTGGATGCCATTTGGCGGATCATGCTGGTGATGGTGAGGTTGCTAGTGTTCACGCCCCGGCTCATTTTGGTGTGGCAAAGGTTGCAAACTACCATTCTTTTGTCGTCTGCACTTTCCTCACAAAAGCGCCATACTGCAAAACACCTAACCCTTGGCAAGGGAGATTTATGCAAGGGTGTGCTCCGGGGAATAGTTGCAGGCCTGTTTGGTGTGGCCCACCTTGTCCCTTTTGCCATCCCACTGCCTCTTCAAGCCTGTTGCGGTGCTGAAGATCCTTCCCACTCTGTACTGCTGACCTCGCTCGGCTTTCCACCTTCCCAGGTTGAGTCAATGACCTCATTGTCCACCACCTCCTCTTCCACTTACTCACTCTGATCATCCTTTTGATTTGTTGACATAACCACAACCTCAGTGGTTGACAACTGTGTCTCATCATCATTATCTACCTCATTAAATACTAATTGCCATTCCCCACCGTCATGTTCTTGTGACTATGGATGCTCATAAGGTTGGGAATCAGGGCACAATATCTCATGTCCCCCTTCAAGCGTGCTTGGCGAGAGGGCCAAATCAAGTAATGGCGATGAAAAGAGCTCCTCGGAATTTCCGAGTGTGGGATCACTTGTTTGGCCAGACTCTCCATGGTGGGAGGAAGGAGGATCAGGACGAGGATTGGCAACTGAGTTTGGACTTGGTGGAAGACAGGGTGGTGCTTAACCAACTGGAAGCATTATCTGCTGCAATGCAACCGACCACCTGGTCGCACTGGTCTGACTTCAAGAGTTTTGTCCTTCGACACCCTGCAAACTGGGATTGAAGCTAGGTATCATGGATGATTGTTTTTCTTGTGCTCTGGCAGCAGGCACAATTTTAACGCGCCCAGGGCCACAGCCTCTGCGCGAACCATCAGCATCACGGCCACTTCCGCGTCCCTTACTGCTCACCTTGCGCATATTAAATGTTATATGCACACTTGACACACAAGATGTGGCACGGATGTCACAGTTCACAGCAAGTACAGCATATGGAAAAACTTTAGAAAAGTATGGAAAAAGGAAAATAGATTTCAGCTGTATTTTTCTCTGGCCCTGACACACAGAAGGTATTGGACAGATGTCACTAGTCACTGCAGACACCCTCTATAGAAAAATTATAGAAAATCATGCAAAAAATATAGTATTTTTCAGTAATATTTCTCCAATCTCTGGAGCTGACACACAGAAAGTATTGGACAGATGTCACTAGTCACTGCAGACACCCTCTATATGAAATTTATTGAAAATGATGGAAAAAATATAGTATTTTTCAGTTATATTTCTCCAATCTTTGGCCCTGACACACAGAAGGTATTTGACAGATGTCACTAGTCACTGCAGACACCCTTTATATAAAAATTATAGAAAATCATGCAAAAAATATAGTATTTTCCAGTTATATTTCTCCAATCTCTGGCCCCGACACACAGAAGGTATTGGACAGATGTCACTAGTCACTGCAGACACCCTCTATATAAAAATTATTGAAAATGATGCAAAAAATATAGTATTTTTCAGTTATATTTCTCCAATCTCTGGACCTGACACACAGAAAGTATTGGACAGATGTCACTAGTCACTGCAGACACCCTCTATATGAAATTTATTGAAAATGATGGAAAAAATATAGTATTTTTCAGTTATATTTCTCCAATCTTTGGCCCTGAAACACAGAAGGTATTTGACAGATGTCACTAGTCACTGCAGACACCCTTTATATAAAAATTATAGAAAATCATGCAAAAAATATAGTATTTTCCAGTTATATTTCTCCAATCTCTGGCCCTGACACACAGAAAGTATTGGACAGATGTCACTAGTCACTGCAGACACCCTCTATATAAAAATTATTGAAAATGATGCAAAAAATATAATATCTTTCAGTTATATTTCTCCAATCTCTGGCCCTGACACACAGAAGGTATTGGACAGATGTCACTAGTCACTGCAGACACCCTCTATAGAAAAATTATTGTAAATGCTGGGGAAAAAAAATAGACTGTAGCTATAAAATACTGCCAGCCTGCCACCATACACAATAGTTCTTAAAAGGACTTTTTTTTTTTGAATTAATTATCTTTATTACTTGATATATAAAAGCAAATTACAGTACAAAAAGAATTTTTCATTTTCCTTTCCCCTTATCCCCCCACCCCCCTCCCCGTACCTGTGGTGCGTCAAAAAAAATAATAATATAATAATAATAAAAAAAATTAAAAAAAAGGGAATAATTATCCAAACTGATCAAATCCTCCAACCGCCCCATATCTTAATCCACTTCTCCTCAGCTTCCCTCTGTTTATACATAATTTTCTCATAATTTTTTACCTTGTTAATTAGGTTCATCCATGTATTTATCTCTGGAATATATCGAGCAAACCAGGTCCGACTGACCAAAACTCTGGCCAACATCAGTATTCTACCTAGGAAAATCTTTTGATACTTATGGTTATTTATTTTGGAAAGATCATTAAGCACAAACACTTGTGGTTCAAGAGGAATTCGTATTTTTAATTTGTAGCGGATAAAGTTGTTAATACTATTCCAGTATTTTATAAGTTCTGGGCAGGTCCAGATCATATGAAGATAATCCGCACCTGAGGTGTCACATTTAGGGCAATTAGAGGTGTCTCTTAGCCCACATTTATTCATCCATAAAGTGGTAACATATAATCTGTGACAAATATAAAAATGTACTAGAACATGGTTAAAGTTCTGGGATAGTGAACCTAGATTCCTAAAAATATTCTCCCACCCTTCTACTTGTATGTTCGGACAATCCATCTCCCACGCTCTTTGTCCTGGTGATTGTGTATCACTAAATCGTGCCTTAAGTAATAACTTATATATATTTGAAATCTTCAATCTAGGCGGTGTCCCCCCTACCCAATCATTCAAAAAGGATGAGCTATCTATATCCAACACCGATTTATCGTCCAGACTGGATAATGCTGAACGGAGTTGAAAATATCTAAACCATGAAACATTTTCTATATTATGTGATATCTCTATAAATGACTTAATCTCTCTATCCTTAATTACCTGTGAAATATAGAAAATTTTATTCTTTTGCCAGAATGTGTCAGCTGCAATATCATCTAACCTTTGTAGGTGCAGATTATGCCAAAGAGGCGTAAATCTAAATGAGCCCTTTACCTTCAACCATGTCCTAGTAGTAGCCCACACTTTCAGGAGTAGTTTTATAGTCTCTCTATAGCCCTGCTCATGGCTCCTCAATAACCCGGATTCCAGAAGAGTGAATATATTACTATGAGCGTGGCTACCCACTATTTTCCCTAGAAGTGCACTGTTTTCTGATTCATAGCACATCAATAGCTGAGTAGCAATAAAATAGCCTTTAAAGTAAGGGAGATTTAAACCCCCGCACTCCAGTGATTTATACAAATATTCTAACTTTATTCGCACTCGTTTTCTTCCCCATATTAAATCATTAATTATTCTTTCCATAAGTTTAAAGTATTTATCTTGTATCCAGATAGGTGTATTCCTAAGCACATAAAGAAGTTGTGGTAGTATCACCATTTTGACCAATGAAACTCGTCAGCTGTAGACAGGGGAAGTCTCAACCAGATCCCTATTTTAGCTCTAATCTTTGTCACCATGGGGATCAGATTAAGTTGTAGAAAATTTTCAACCCTGGGTGAAATACTCAAACCCAAATACTGAAAAGAATCAACGATGTCCATCTGCGTCACAAGAACCTCTTTCTGTGGTAGGGGGTCTATTGGCATCAAACTGGTCTTAGACCAGTTTGTAAGAAAACCGGACACCTCACCAAATGACTTAACCATTTGAATAATTCTGGGGAGAGTTTTTTCCGTATGGTCTATAAAAAAGAGAACATCATCCGCGTATAGGGAAATACGGTCCTGCACTCCTAGCGTACCAAATCCCTTAACTTGATCATGGCCAGCGCAAGAGGTTCAATATAAATATCAAATAACAATGGGGATAGTGGGCAACCCTGACGCGTCCCTCTATTTAAATCAAAACTAGTTGTAAGGATCCCATTGAGACTCAATTTTGCCTTGGGGAATCTGTACAGTAACTTAAGAATGCCTATGAATCTTTCCCCAAAGCCCATCCTTACCAGAACCTTCCAGAGGAATCGCCACTCCACCCTGTCAAAGGCCTTAGAGGCATCCAGTGACAGGATGGAGCGAGCGGTCCCCCCAGGGGCCTGAATATTAGCAAAGAGCCGATGAAGATTATGGTGTGTGCCCTTGTTTTGAATAAAGCCATTCTGATCCGGATGGACAATGGAGGAAATAACCCCAGAAAGTCTTGTGGCAAAAATCCTCGCAAGGAGCTTTACATCTGCATTAAGCAGTGAGATTGGTCTATATGATTCTAGATCTACGGGATTTTTGCCTTTTTTTGGAATTAATGTTATTACGGCTTCCAACATTGAATCTGGTAACTTCCCATCCTCCACTGAATCAGAAAAGACCTCCAGCAGTCTGGGGAAAATAAAGTCCCCATATTTACTGTAGAATTCATATGGGAGTCCATCTGAGCCAGGGGTGGAATTGGCCGAACATAATTTAATAGCTCCCTCAAGTTCCTGGATTGAAACATCCAATTCCAGTGCTTTCTTTTGCGCCTCAGTAATAGTTGGAAAAGCAATGTCATCGAGATAGGCATCCATCTTATCATCTGTGATCTTCGAATCAGCTTTATACAAATCCAAGAAATAGTCCACAAAGGCCTTCTCTACAGGACCCTGTCCACTAACCATCTCACCATTAACCAGTCTAACATTATCTATATATTTTTGGGATTGTTGACTTGAGATCACTCTGGCCAAAAGTTTACCAGGTCGCCCTGACTCTGTAAAATATTTTTGCCCTTTAAAGAAAAGGCCCTGTTGGGCCTTGTCCAATAAAAAGTTAGAGTATACTTGTGTAGCCATTTGCATACTTTCTCTATTCTCCTCCGTCTTATTCATATAAAAGGATTGTGTCGCCATTGATGCAAGTTCTTCCAGATTTTTCAGTTTTTTCCCGTACTCCTTTCTAAGGTTCGCAATATTACTGACCATCATTCCCCTCATATATGCCTTGAAGGTATCCCATACCACTTGGATTTTTGCTGAGCCATAGTTGTTATCCCAAAATCGACCAATTTCATTTTGGATTGTTTCATGTGTCTTTATTACTGTTAACCAGTGAGGGTTTAATCTAAAAGGGGGCTTTTGTATGTGTCTTTCCTGGGTTAAACAGAGTTCGAGGAGTAACGGTGAATGGTCCGAAATTGACCTTGTTTCATATTTCATTTGTTTTACGAGTTTCACGTATTTACTACTAATCAGTGCAAGATCTATTCTAGACATAGATTTACCTGCTTTACTAAAGAATGAAAAGGCCCTTTTCCCCTGTCCTAGGTGTCCCCACACATCTTCAAAACCCGCCTCAGAACAAAACCGTGCCAGGGGAGACCCCTGAATCGGGCTATCTCCCCTGACACTCGTAGAGACCCTATCACGCAGAGGATCAATGACACAGTTGAAATCACCAATAATCATTGTTGGGCACTCAGGCCATTTATCCATAAATAATAACAAAGAATTAAGAACCAAAAAGGAAAATGGCGGTGGAATATAGACAAAAGCCAAAATGCATGTCTTCCCCCTTAATCTACAATATAGGAAGATAAATCTCCCCTGATGGTCGACAGAGGAAGCCTCACAGACGAAATCAATCTGTCTATGTATCAAGACAGTAACACCTCTAGAGTGGCTGGAAAAAGTAGAATGATACGTATGCGCGGCCCATCCCCTGCCGACCGCCCTAGAGGTCTCTTCAGTAAGATAAGTTTCTAACAAACATACTATTGCTGGTAGGTGGACCTGTGTCAAGTCAAAAATCGCTTGTCTTTTTCCTCTATCCCCCAATCCGCTATATTCCAGGCAAGGATTCTAGTCGTCATTATCAAAAGCGGTTAGGTAGGACAAAAACAACCAAAAAATATATATATATATTTGGACGCACCACAGCCCACAGATGTCACTAGTCACTGCAGACACCCTCTATAGAGAAATTATTGTAAATGCTGGGGAAAAAAAATAGACTGTAGCTATAAAATACTGCCAGCCTGCCACCATACACAATAGTTCTTAAAAGGACTTTTGGGTCTTGGAAACATTTATCTAGAGAATTGATTGCGATCAGACTCCCTACACTCTCTGTTCCTTCCGAAGCGCAGCTCTCTGACTACAAATGAGCCGAACATGCGTCATCGGGTGCTATATAGCACCCGATGACATGTTCCGGCCAGCCAATCACTATATTGCCAGTAGCCAACATGGCTACTGGCATTACAGTGAGGGCAGTACTTACCTGCACGTTTATTGGCTGCATAGCACATGCCCTACTCGGCCGAGTGCCACCATGTGCCGAGCATAGCGATGCTCGAGCTGAACAGCAGTTCGGCAGAGCATGCTCGTTCCACACTATTAGAGACCCAAAAGTCCTTTTAAGGACTATTGTTGTTTCTGGCAGCAATATATATTATTAGTGCAACCTGCGCTAAATTGTGTGCGATTAGAGACCCAAAAGTCCTTTTAAGGACTATTGTTGTATCTGGCAGCAATATATATATTTTAGTGCAACCTGCGCTAAATAGCTTGCAATTGTTTGGCCGCTGCAACATTATCTGCACTACATCTCCTGTGTAACGTGTGCACAGCCTAAAAATATCTGTGACATCCAGTGTACTTTTTCCGTAGACGCTGCGGACAGTTACATTACCTGTGCTACATCTCCTGTATAACGTGTGCGCATCCTAAAAATATCTGTGACATCCAGTGTACTGATTGATTTACAAATGAATAATTACATTTAATGGTATAACTTAAAGAGAAACTATTTCACCCTGATCCCCAAATGCAATGCTATGGGGAATTATAACTACTGCTACATGCTACTGGGCTGTACAGCAGAAGTTGCCGAAACAACACCTTTTCTCTGGCTTCAGCTGAAAGGAAGTAAAGATCACTCAATATTAGCAGTACAGTGTATTACCAGGCACATTTTATTGGAAAACTATTACATAAAAAAATAAACATATAGATGTGTGGAATTCATTTATAACATTGTGTTTTGCTCTTTTATGTAAATTTTGTATGAATTATGTAAACTTATATTTGTCAGTGATATATTATTGAAGTTGTGTATGCTCTCCCTTAAAAATATAATTACATTCTCAAGATTCAAATATATTACATTTTTTTTTTTTTTTTTTTTTTGCTTCAGCACAGGATAGCAAATATAATCAAAATCACATCAGCCTGCCAGGTAGTCCTTAAACTTATTAAAATGCAAAATGTATTGAAATTGATTTTCAGCACTTTCAGGCGAGGATGTTCGTAATAACGTTAATTTGTTAGCATGCCTGTTTTTTTTTTGTTTTTTTTCAGTCTTCTTGCCGTGGTTGCTGCCGTGTTCAGCCTTGGGCTATTTGTATTGTGTAGACAGAAAATGAACAGCAAGCATTTATTTCCCATATCTTTGTAAGAAACCTGAGGCGCATAAAGATATTTGTGCTGTAACAGGCATAGTCAATCTCTTTCTCTCCCTTTAGTCACCATATATCAACAGCAAACTCCCAGCTAGTCTTGCTGCAGCAATTAACCTGCCAGGGCTCTCCGCTGTCAGACTCACTAATAATAAACTTCCCCCAGCGAGATCCAGAGCTATAGATTCTCAACTAGCAACTTCCACGGTGACTGAATAATTCAAATCACCATGATTAAAGACATGACATGTTATTAGTTAAAGAGACAGTCATTCTTTATTTTTCTCACAAGAAATTCGTACTTATTAGAGAACTGCTGAGTAGATATCATGATACTGCGCTCTCAGGTTAATCTTTTTCTATTAAATAATGCATTCTTAAGGGCTCATTCAAGTCCCATTGAACATATCGTATTTAGATATAAAGGCCTTTTCTGCATGTGCTTACATTACAATATTTTGGATTACATTGAAAAGCTTCATCCATTATCTGTATTGATGAAATGTACACACTACTGATTAGAAAACACATGGATACATTTGTCAGGTGTCTCAAAAAGTAACATAAGTCCCTTAGTTGCTTGCTGACCACCTGTTGACTATATACGTCTGGGCGGTCAGCATATATGTCTGCTTAAAAATGTTTTATAACGTCCATGCAGAGACAATGTTACGAGACCGCGGAGCTGTCAGTGACAGCAGGGCTCTATATAGAAAAGGCAGGGACGGCTTTTTACTGCCCTTGCCTTCTTCATTGCTTCCCCATAGAGATCAGGAAGTGGTGCTTTGGTCCCAGTGGTTATGTGATCACCGAGAGTCTGTGCAAGCTGCTGTACATATGTGTACAGCCTCTTTAGGAGTTAAATTATCCCTGTTAACTTAGGGTAATATGTCTTCCCAAGTTACAGGAGAAATCAGGAAAAAAATGGTAGATGTCTCCCCAAAGATGTTGTATGACTTTTATAGGGGCATAAAGTGTCAATTAAAAAATAAATACAAAATAAAAAATAATTTGAAAATGCCACGACATGCCACACTGCAACATCTATCCCCATCCCCAGTGACCATAACTTATACATCCCATATATTAAAGGGGAAATAATTAAAACAATATTTTAGTTGCACACCATGCTAGCAACAAAAAAAAACGAAAACACTTTTTTATATTTTCCTGGTTATTAAAAATAAAAACAAACAAAAATATTAATGCCATAAAAAAAATTCTATGTATCACCGAAAAAAACTAAAGTTATTTATATAACTAAAAAAGAAAAAGTTATGGCTTTCAAAGATGTATGTACTGATAAAAACTGAAAATATGTCTGGTCAGGAAGGGGATAAATGGCCCAGTTTTTAAAGAGGATATCGCATGACTAATGTAAAAAATGAAAATCATATCCTAAAATTGAAAGTCATTTTCTAGGGTCACTAGAACCCCTGAACATTTCACAATCAAGTAATTTCCAGTGTTCGCAGAACATACAAACAACAAAGAAAGCCAAAACAAATATTTTATAAAAATAAAAAAAACTGGTAGGAAACAGTGGCAGATATAGAACCACTGGGCCAAGTGACCAGTTTGACTTGGGGCCAAAGCATAAGAGTGTTATTCCGATGCTGCTGTGGATTTCACCCTTTAACTCCTATACAGGGATCTGGTCTTCGACACAGGGGAGTGACTGGATCACTACCTCCTAGGATGGTCCGTATCCGTTGCTCCGTTCCGTGGTCCGCTAAAAAAATATATAACCTGTCCTATTCTTGTGCTTTTTTAATTTTTAGAATAATGATACAGCCATTTTATTTGATACTTTTGTGCTGATTATTTTTTTTCTCTCTATATTAAGGGACACTATAGTCACCAGAACCACAACAGCTAAACGTAGTAGTTCTGGTGTCTATAGAATGTCTCTGCATGCTTTTTAATGTGAACACTGCCTTTTCAGAAAAAAAGACAGCATTTACATTACTGCCAAGGAACACCCCTAGTGGCCACTCATCATTATTAAAGTTTACTACTCTACGAGTTGTGTGTATTTTTTTTGTGTGTGTGTGTGTGTGTGTGTGTATTGTGGTGGAGGGCGTGATTGCATGCTAAGGTGTGGAAGGCGGGATCCATGGGACCCAAGTAAATTCTTGCCCAGGGTCCAATCAGTATTAAAGACGTCCCTGGGGTAATTGCCTGCCGCCAGTACGCAAGAGCGCATGTAGCCAGTATGCATGGCAACAAGTGTCACAGTGAACTGCATTATGACAATCAGACATCATATAGTATAATGTTAATCGAGCATGCTTGGCTGAACATCAGTTCGGCTCGAGCATCTCGATGCTCGGCACATGCCGATATTTGGCCGAATACCGCGTGTGCTCGAGAGCAATGCTCAAGTCTCCTCCTCGCACAGCAATATCTATTTTTAGCGCATTCTGCGCTAAATAGCGTGCAATAGTTAGGCCATTGCAGACAGCGACATTATCTGCACTACATCTCCTTTGTAACTTGTGTGCATTCCAAAAATATCTGTGACATCCAGTGTACTTTTTCCTTAGATGGTGTCCGCTGTGGACAGTGACATTACCTGGGGTACATCTCCTGTGTATGACATTCCCTGTAATTTTATATTAGCCACTGGTGACATCAGCGACATTATCTGCGGTATTTCTCCTGTGTAACGTGTGCGCATCCTAAATACCTTTTTTAATTTTTTTGTGCATACACTTACAAATCCTATGCTACTGTACGTGTGACATAGTTTCAAGCATGTATAACATTTAATATGAAGAAGGGGAGCAGTAAGGGACAGGGAAGTGTCTGTGATGCTGATGGTGCACGCAGAGGCTGTGGCACTGGGCGCATTGAAACTGTGCTTGCTGCCAGAGCACAAGAAAAACAATCATCCACGATACCTAGCTTCATGTCCTAGTTTGCAGGGCGGCGCAAGACAACACTCTCGAAGTCAGACCAGTGCGACCAGGTGGTCGGTTGGATTGCAGCAGATAATGCTTCCAGTCAGTTAAGGATCACACTGTCTTCCACCAAGTCCAGTCTCAGTAGCCAAGAGTCTGGTCAACACAATCCTCACCATGATCCTCCTTCCTCCCACCATGTCTTGCCAAACCAGTGGTCCCACACTCAGATAATCTGAGGAGCTTTTTTTAGCGCCATTCCTTCATTTGGGCCTCTCGACAAGCCCTCTTGAAGGGGGACATGGGATCTTGTGCCCTGATTCCCAAACTCTTGATCATCCACATTCAGAAAAAGATGTTTCACGAGGTGGATGATGAGGATGAGACACAGTTATCAATAACTGAGGTTGTTAGGTCAACAAGTCAGGAGGATGAGCAGAGTGAGTAAGTGGAAGAGGAGGTGGTGGACGATAAAGTCACTGACCCAACCTGAAAAGATGGCAAGCGAAGCGAGGACAGCAGTACAGAGGGGGAGGGATCCGCAGAACGGCAACAGGCTGGAAGAGGCTGTGGGGTGGCAAAAGGGAGAAGGTGGGCCACCCTTGCGGAAATCTCCTTTGCCAAGGGGTAGGTGTTCAACAGTCTGGCGCTTTTGTGAGGAAAGCGCGGACGACAAAAATTTTTTCATTTGCAATCTGTGTCATACAATAATGAGCCAGGGCGTGAACACTAGCAACCTCACCACCACCAGCATGATACACCACATGGCATCAAAGCACCGTAATAGGTGGGACAAACGCCTGGATCCACAATCTGTGTCTGCGGGTCACACCTTATGTGCTGGGCGCTGGCCAATCCCCTGTGGAAGGCGCAGACCCTGATGCCTCCCGCACTGCACCTGGACCTTCGCAAGTACCATTAGTGACGACATCCACTTCCATGTCCCAGTGCAGCATCCAAATGTCCTTACCCCAGGCATTTGAACGCAAGCACAAATACCCAGCCACTAACCCACAGGCCATAGCACAAAATGCGCAACTTTCCAAATTACTGGCCCTGGAAATATTGCCATTTAGGCTTGATGACACTGAGGCCTTCCGCAGCCTGATACCTTCCGCAGCCTGATATCGGCGGCCGTCCCTTGTTACGCAGTCCCCAGCCGCCACTATTTTTCCCTGTGTGCCATGCCCGCCTTACACCACATGTATCCCGTAACATCAACTGTGCCCTGACCAACGCAGTTATTGGGAAGGTTCACTTAACCACTGACACATGGAGTGCTTATGGCCAGGGACGCTACATTTCTCTGATGGCACACTGGGTGAATGTTGTGGAGGCCGGGAGCGAGACGTACCCTGGGATGGCATAGGTGATACCGACGCAAAGGGTTGCGGGCCCTAATTCCATCAGAGTTTCCGACACCACCTACGTTAGTGGCTCCAACCCCCACTTCTCCTCCTCCGCCTCCTCCTCTACTTCCATCTTAGAATTATCCTCTTGCAGCACCAGTCAGCCATCAGTCGGTAGCTGGAAGCAGTGTAGCACTGCAGTGGGGAAGCGGCAACAGGCCGTTCTTAAGCTGATCTGCTTAGGTGACAAACAGCACACCGCCGCAGAACTGTGGCAGGGGATAATGGACCAGACTGAGCGGTGGCTCTCACCACTCAACCTAGAACCAGGTATTATTGTGTCTGATAATGGCTTCTCGAAACCTACTCCAATTTTCCTGAGCTACTGGTAAAGGTGCACCGCGTGTGTGCCCATTTCCGCAAGTCATTGACAGCTTCCGCCGGTCTGTCAATGCTGCAGCAGCGCTTACAATTGCCAGCTCACCGACTGTTGTGCAACGTAAGCACGCGCTAGAACTCCCGGTTCCACATATTGGCCAGTCTTTGTGAGCAGCAGAGGCCAGTAGTGGAATACCAGCTGCAACATGGTCGTCGCCTTTCCATTCAGCTGCTGCTCCTCACAAGCGAGGAGTGGGCATGGGTGTCTGACCTCTGTGAGGTTTTAAGAAACTTTGAGGAATCAACACAGATGGTGAGCGGCTATTATCAGCGTCACCATCCCACTTCTGTGTCTACTCAAATGCTCGCTGCTCACAATTAAGACCGACGCTTTGCATGTGGAAGAGGTGGAAATGGTGGAAGACATTACACAGGGTGTTAGACAGACCACCCTCAGTTTGTCTTCTCAGTGCAAATTGGATGATGATGATGAGGAGGAGCAGGATTCGGTTGCCTCCGCTACAGAGGGTAGTACCCATGGAAATTTAATTTAATTTGTTCAGCGTGGATGGGCAGAAGAGGAGGATGAGGAGATTGAGAGTCATCCTCCTGATGACGACAACAAAGTCTTGCCTGTTGGGACTCTGGCACACATGGCTGACTTTATGTTAGGCTGCCTTTCCCGTGACCCACGCATTTTACGCATTTTGGATGACACTGATTAATAGTTGTTCACTCTTCTCGACCCTCGATACAAAGAGAACTTTTCATCTCTCATTCCTGTGGTGGAGAGGACGAGCAAAATGGTGCAATACCAGAAGGTCCTTGTGGAAAAATTGCTCCAAAAATTTCCAGCTGACAACTATGACAGCAGAGTGCATAGTTCCTTGGGCAACCGAGGAGGGGAGAAGAGGGGAACACACAGCAGTTCCAATAAAGGCAAGGCAACACTCTCCAAGGCTTGGGACAGTTTCATGACACCCCACAAGCACCCTCACCCTGATGCGCGGCCTAGTGTCACAAGGAGTGAAAAGTTTTGGAAGATGGTAAAGTAGTACATAGCAGACCATGTCAGCGATCCCTCTGTGTCTTACAACTACTGGGTGTCCAAGCTGGACACGTGGCACGAACTAGCGCTCTACGCCATGGAAGTGCTGGCCTGCCCCGCCGCCAGCGTTTTGTCAGAGCGTGTATTTATTGCTACTGGGGGCATAATAACTGATAAGCGCATCCACATGTAAACTAAAAATGCTAACAGGTTGACTCTAATAAAATGTAGCAAGGCCTGGATTGCCTCTGACTTCTCTACTCCACCAGAGGAAAGCGGCTGATTATAAAGGCACTTTAAATCAGTGATGAGCGGCAGGGGCAATATATTCTAATTTGCAATATATTTGGACGACTAGTCATCATATATTCGCGAATTCGAGAATTTATGATCTACAGTCATTATTTTCTTGATTGTGAAAATCGGCAATTGGAAAATTTGTGATAAAAATTAGCGATACAAAAATTAGCGATCAACACTACTCCTAAAGTCAAAGATATTGCAGCCTTCTCATTGGCCCACAAGCAAGAAGCAATGAGGGAAAATTTTGGATATTCGCGATTACGAAGATATAGCACTATATTCTAGATATTCGCAAATTCTTAAAGTGCCAATATTTGCGATAAAAATTCACGATTAGAATATTTGCAATCAACACTATTTTAAATGTATAAATATTGAATGGACTGGCACTCTAACATAGGTGATTCACATGGATACACTGTGGATGTACCGTATAACCAGTGAAAAAGGGGAAAGCACTCCCCGAAACGCGTCTGGTAACTATAGACTGTATTCAATGTCCGAAAAAATGTGGGAATAGAAAGAACATACGAAAATCAAATAAGTCTGAAGCGCTTCAGCAAACTTTAAAGAAATTGGATACTTGCAATTACACGATTCAAATTTTTCCCGCAAGATGTAAAGTGGACCACGTGAACCGCCAATAACGAGCATAGCGTGAGACGCCAAGGCACAGCGTGAGACGATAAGCCCGGACACATGCTGAGACCCAATCTCGCCACTTGCCAACATTGATTATACTAAATACTCTGTACAGTGTCAAGTAAGCCCACTGAAGTGGGACGCCACAACGGGCTGACCGACGGAACTGTGAGTAATCCATTTAAGCGGGCATATATTAACACAAATATTGATTCAAGAGACATATTAATACCAAATAGAGAGTATAAGCTGCATTCCTGTTTTTTTCTATATATGAGCCTACCATATCATTCCTACAATTTAAGAAATACTGCAAAGTCTATTAATATACGGGACTATAGGTGCTCTTATATACGTGGAGATACAGGATATATACAGAGTGACTCTGTGACTTTTCACTATATATTTCACAATACATCCTATTAAATATCTGGGTATACCCACCCACATACATGTTTTTAGTTTGTATATTTTAGTATTGTTTTAAAGTTGTGTTTTATATATCTATATACCAGATTTTTAATACCTTAATAAATATACTGTACATCCACAGTGTATCCTTGTGAATCACCTATGTTAGAGTGCCAGTCCATTCAATATTTATACTACTTACTATTGGAAGGGTGATTCAATTGGACTAGAGCACCAATCCCTGTATATGGGAGAGTGAGCCATTGCCTTATTCTAGCAATTTTTACTATTTTAAATGTGTTTTTTTATAATGCACTGAATACACTGTATTCCCATGCACCCCTTCCATCACAAAAAAGGGTATATGGTTCAATCTTCCTTTTCTAGTCCTCCTCCTCTTCCATCAAATCAGTATGCTTATTAGTCTGCCCTCGCTCCTAATGTTGTAGAGGGTCAGCTCACCTGCAGGCCCTCGCATATAATGTTTTAGAGGGTCAGCTCACCAGCAGGCCCTCACCTACAATTTTTTACAGGGACAGCTCATCTGCAGGCCCTCTCATATAATGTTTTAGTAGGTCAGCTCACCAGCAGGCCCTCACCTACAATCTTTTAGAGGGTCAGCTCACCAGCAGTCCCTCACCTACAATCTTTTAGAGGGTCAGCTCACCTGCAGGCCCTCGCATATAATGTTTTAGAGGTTCAACTCACCAGCAGGCCCTCACTTACAATCTTTTAGAGGGTCAGCTCACCTGCAGGCCCTCGCATATAATGTTTTAGAGGGTCAGCTCACCAGCAGGCCCTCACCTACAATCTTTTAGAGGGTCAGCTCACCAGCAGTCCCTCACCTACAATCTTTTAGAGGGTCAGCTCACCTGCAGGCCCTCGCATATAATGTTTTAGAGGTTCAACTCACCAGCAGGCCCTCACTTACAATCTTTTAGAGGGTCAGCTCACCTGCAGGCCCTCGCATATAATGTTTTAGAGGGTCAGCTCACCAGCAGGCCCTCACCTACAAACTTTTAGAGGGTCAGCTCACCTGCAGGCCCTCGCATATAATGTTTTAGAGGGTCAGCTCACCAGCAGGCCCTCACCTACAATCTTTTAGAGGGTCAGTTCACCTTCAGGCCCTCGCATGTAATGTTTTACAGTGTCATCTCATCAGCAGGCCCTCAGCCATAATTTTTTCGATGCTCAGATCAGCAGCAGGCACTCGTCCCTAATGCTTTAGATGGTCAGCTCAGCGTCAGGCTATAATGTTTTAGAGGTTCACCAGCAGGCCCTTGCTCCTAATGTTTTTGAGGGTCACCAGCAGGCCATTAATTATAATTTTTCAACGGTGTATGATGCCCTCCTTTATGTGTAATAAAGGGTGTATTGTAGTGCCGATTCCTTGTAATTTTTTGGAAGCCCTTTCACTTAGTGCATAGGCTTTATGAGTGTAGGAGTCCCACTACCTGAACAATTGTACCACAATGTGAATGAGGCCCTCCTATTTGTGAATACAGGTTGTATCGGAGTGCCTCTTCCTAATTTTTGTAAGCACTTGCACTTTATGTACACGTAAATATATAGGAAACAATGTTTCCTAACAATTTTACCTCTGAAATCGATTTTTTCTTTGGTTTTGTGCGTATTAGTGTCAGTCTGTAAAAGTGGGGGTCCAAGATGCATCCAAACATCCTCCCTATGCTGTTCCCGAACCATTTTGGTGGTGTTTCCATAAATTTCTGACCTTTTCCTATGAACCAGACACCCTCCCCCTGGTTTAATGCTTGGGTTCTCACATTGACTTCCATTGTGCTCGGGTGCTCGGACGAGAACCCGAGCATCCCGAGGTGTTCGACCCGAGCACCCGAACACCCAAGCACTTTGGTGCTAGATCAACACTAATGACAATCTCTTTCTAACAAAACTGGAACCAGCCCTGTACCTCACATGGATCTAGAGATCTCCGCATTCATTGCTTTGCTAGATTTATATCAAGCTGAAAGCTCAAGGGGAGTGTCTTTTCTGCTGCAGCTAAGGGAGCGTGTCCATGCTCTCCCTATCACAGCTCAGGAGGCAGTTGAAGAATGAAACTGAGCATGTGCGGCCACCATCTCAGTGAGCCGGACAAATAAATATGAAAAAAACAAACAGCAAGTGGTGCTATAGAGATACATTTTATTGAATAACTCAGAGGCTATGCTACATTTTTATTACATGCAATGTAGAGAGAGACTATAAAGAGACCATAAAAAATGAATAACAATGCATTGGATACATGGTATAAAGTGAAACCCATAGGTAGAACAATTGTGTGAACTTTCTTTCTCCAGCAAATGAGATAAAAGTGATGATTTGTTAGCAGTGCATCTTCCCATATAAATAGACTATATGTTAGGAGTGTTGTTGCTATGGTCTCACAAAATCGGGAGCACAAGCCTCAAGACATATGCCTGCCCAGAAAAAAAAAAGACACGTGCAATTTTTCCTTAAATCAGAATCTCTACATGTATGGCAGCCATTGCATTCCAGTGTTTGTTGAATTCTATCACAGGCACACCTCATACTACTTATTAAGGTGTTGATTTTGTGATCACGTGAGCCAGATCTTATTTAAAGGGGTTGTGTCTCGAAACATATTCTACATTTTTTAAACCAGCACCTGGATCTGAATACTTTTGTAATTGCATATAATTAAAACTTTAGTATAGCCACTGAACTATTCAATAAAATGTATCTCTTTGTTCTTTTCATTATTTTTTGTCTGTCTCACTGAGGCCTCTTTCACACTTGCGTTGTCCGGATCCGGCGTGTACTCCACTTGCCGGAATTACACGCCGGATCCGGAAAAACGCAAGTGTACTGAAAGCATTTGAAGACGGAACCGTCTTCCAAATGCGTTCAGTGTTACTATGGCACCCAGGACGCTATTAAAGTCCTGGTTGCCATAGTAGGAGCGGGGAGCGGGGGAGCGGTATACTTACAGTCCGTGCGGCTCCCGGGGCGCTCCAGAATGACGTCAGAGCGCCCCATGCGCATGGATGACGTGATCCATGTGATCACATGATCCATGCGCTTGGGGCGCCCTGACGTCACTCTGGAGTGCCCGGGGAGCCGCACGGACGGTAATTATACTGCTCCCCGCTCCCCACTACACTTTACCATGGCTGCCAGGACTTTAGCGTCCCGGCAGCCATGGTAACCACTCTGAAAAAGCTAAATGTCGGCTCCGGCAATGCGCCGAAACGACGTTTAGCTTAAGGCCGGATCCGGATCAATGCCTTTCAATGGGCATTAATTCCGGATCCGGCCTTGCGGCAAGTGTTCCGGATTTTTGGCCGGAGCAAAAAGCGCAGCATGCTGCGGTATTTTCTCCGGCCAAAAAACGTTCCGTTCCGGAACTGAAGACATCCTGATGCATCCTGAACGGATTTCTCTCCATTCAGAATGCATTAGGATAATCCTGATCAGGATTCTTCCGGCATAGAGCCCCGACGACGGAACTCTATGCCGGAAGACAAGAACGCAAGTGTGAAAGAGCCCTGAGCTGGTCAAACATACTCATTTTAAATCTTTAACTGCCACCAGCCATATATTCTGCTAGAAGCTGTGCCGTTACAGGAAGTGAGCTGCAGCAGGCTATAGATAATCTAGCAGAGCATTTGGAGCAGTGACTGTAGGAACCTCTTGATCCATGTGCGGTACAGGGCTGGTTCTAGCTTTGTTAGAAAGAGGTTGTCATGTACTGTATGATGTCAGATTTTAATTTTTTACATCAATCATGGCATAAACCCTTTAATGAGCAATAGCATAAAAAACACTCCTATTAGTGTTCAGCGCGAATATTTGAATAGCAAATATTTTATCTCGAATATTGCCACTTCGAGAGTTTGCGAATATTTAGAATATAGTGCTATATATTCGCAATGATGAATATATATATATATATATATATTTTTTTTTTTTTTTACACAGTACACATCAGGTGATCATCCCTCCCTACTTCTATCTTGTGGGCCAATGAGAAGGCTTCATCACAGCTTAACAACATCCCTAAAAAACAATAGAAAAGTTGCCTCATCACTAATGGTCATCACTAGGGATGAGCGAACCCGAACTGTATAGTTCGGGTTCGTACCGAATTTTGGGGTGTCCGTGACACGGACCCGAACCCGAACATTTTCGTAAAAGTCTGGGTTCGGGTTCGGTGTTCGGCGCTTTCTTGGTGCCTTTTGAACGGCTGCAAAGCAGCCAATCAACAAGCATCATACTACTTGCCCCAAGAGGCCATCATAGCCATGCCTACTATTGGCATGGCTGTGATTGGCCAGTGCAGCATGTGACCCAGCCTCTAAATAAGCTTGGGTCACGTAGCGCTGCATGTCACTCTGCTGATACAAGTGTAGGGAGAGGTTGCAGCTGCGACGTTAGGGCGAGATTAGGCAGTGATTAACTCCTCCAAAAGACTTCATTCAGTGATCGATCTACAGCTGTGGATCATTGAACTGCTGCTATTCAATTGCTCAGTGTTTTTTAGACTGCCCAGAGCGTTTTTCAGTCACTTTTTTCTGGGGTGATCGGCGGCCATTTTGTGGCTTGTGGTGCGCCAGCACAAGCTGCCACCAAGTACATTTAACCATCAATAGTGTGGTTATTTTTTGCTATATCCTACATCAGGGTCAAGCTTTCATCAAGTGCATTTAACCATCAATAGTGTGGTTATTTTTTTGGCCATATACTACATCAGGGGCAAGCTGACCTTGTCACCCAAGTGCATTTAACCATCAATAGTGTGGTTATTTTTGCTATATCCTACATCAGGGTCAAGCTTTCATCAAGTGCATTTAACCATCAATAGTGTGGTTATTTTTTGCTATATCCTACATCAGGGTCAAGCTTTCATTAAGTGCATTTAACCATCAATAGTGTGGTTATTTTTTGGCCATATACTACATCAGGGGCAAGTTGAGCCTGTCACCCAAGTGCATTTAACCATCAATAGTGTGGTTATTTTTTGGCCATATACTACATCAGGGGCAAGCTGACCTTGTCACCCAAGTGCATTTAACCATCAATAGTGTGGTTATTTTTTGCTATATCCTACATCAGGCTCAAGCTTTCATCAAGTGCATTTAACCATCAATAGTGTGGTTATTTTTTGGCCATATACTACATCAGGGGCAAGTTGAGCCTGTCACCCAGCGCCTAAAAAATAGGCCTCACATTTATATTAATCCAAATCTGTCATTACTGCTTTAGCTGGTCAAGTTATTTTTAGTGACCGTCAAAGCACAGTTTTTGTTCTGGGTTGAAAAACAATTCCCAAATTTGCAATTCTCAAAATTAGTGGTTTCTGCTGTATCAGGTCTACTTTAAATCTATCCCTAAAAGGGTATATTAGATTCAAGGTGCTGATAGGGTAATTCTCAAAATCTTAACACACACGCTACAGTGCAGATCCAAGTCTAATTCTGTGATTAAACGTATACCTGTCACCCAGCGCCTAAAAAATAGGCCTCACATTTATATTCATCCAAATCTGTACTGTTTTAGCTGGTCAAGTTATTTTTAGTGACCGTCAAAGCACAGTTTTTGTTCTGGGTTGAAAAACAATTCCCAAATTTGCAATTCTCAAAATTAGTGGTTTCTGCTGTATCAGGCCAACTTTAAATCTATCCCTAAAAGGGTATATTAGATTCAAGGTGCTGATAGGGTAATTCTCAAAACTTAACACACACGCTACAGTGCAGATCCAAGTCTAATTCTGTGATTAAACGTATACCTGTCACCCAGCGCCTAAAAAATAGGCCTCACATTTATATTCATCCAAATCTGTACTGTTTTAGCTGGTCAAGTTATTTTTAGTGACCGTCAAAGCACAGTTTTTGTTCTGGGTCGAAAAACAATTCCCAAATTTGCAATTCTCAAAATTAGTGGTTTCTGCTGTATCAGGCCTACTTTAAATCTATCCCTAAAAGGATATATTAGATTCAAGGTGCTGATAGGGTAATTCTCAAGAACTTCACACACACGCTACAGTGCAGATCCAAGTCTAATTCTGTGATTAAACGTATACCTGTCACCCAGCGCCTAAAAAATAGGCCTCACATTTATATTCATCCAAATCTGTACTGTTTTAGCTGGTCAAGTTATTTTTACTGTCTGTCAAAGCACAGTTTTTGTTCTGGGTTGAAAAACAATTCCCAAATTTGCAATTCTCAAAATTAGTGGTTTCTGCTGTATCAGGCCTACTTTAAATCTATCCCTAAAAGGATATATTAGATTCAAGGTGCTGATAGGGTAATTCTCAAGAACTTCACACACACGCTACAGTGCAGATCCAAGTCTAATTCTGTCCGTAAACGTATACCTGTCACCCAGCGCTTAAATAATAGGCCTCAAATTTATATTCAGCTAAATCTGTCATTACTGGTGTGCGTGTATTAGTGTAATACGGTACCTAAATAGATAGCCAGATAGACTTAGTGTTAGGTGTCTGTAAAAAAAGGCCTGAATTTGAATTCAATACATTGGCCCGAATAATATTTTTCTTATTGTGGTGAACGGGAACAATGAGGAAAACATCTAGTAAGGGACGCGGACGCGGACATGGTCGTGGTGGTGTTAGTGGACCCTCTGGTGCTGGGAGAGGACATGGCCGTTCTGCCACAGCCACACGTCCTAGTGTACCAACTACATCAGGTCCCAGTAGCCGCCAGAATTTACAGCCGTATTTGGTGGGGCCCAATGCCATTCTAAGGATGGTAAGGCCTGAGCAGGTACAGGCATTAGTCAATTGGGTGGCCGACAGTGCATCCAGCACGTTCACATTATCTCCCACCCAGTCTTCTGCAGAAAGCGCACAGATGGCGCATGAAAACCAAGCCCATCAGTCTGTCACATCACCCCCAATGCATATCAGGGAAACTGTCTGAGCCTCAAGTTATGCAGCAGTCTCTTATGCTGTTTGAAGACTCTGCTGCAGGGTTTCCCAAGGGCATCCACCTAGCCCTTCCCCAGGGGTGGAAGAGATAGAATGCACTAACGCACAACCACTTAAGTTTCCTGATGATGAGGACATGGGAATACCACCTCAGCACGTCTCTGATGATGACTAAACACAGGTGCCAACTGCTGCGTCTTTCTGCAGTGTGCAGACTGAACAGGAGGTCAGGGATCAAGACTGGGTGGAAGACAATTCAGGGGACGATGAGGACCTAGACCCCACATGGAATGAAGGTTGTGCCACTGACTTTCACAGTTCGGAGGAAGAGGCAGTGGTGAGACCGAGCCAACAGCGTAGCAAAAGACAAAGAGGGAGCAGTGGGCAAAAGCAGAACACCCGCCGCCAAGAGACTCCGCCTGCTACTGACCGCCGCCATCTGGGACCGAGCACCCCAAAGGCAGCTTCAAGGAGTTCCCTGGCATGGCACTTCTTCAAACAATGTGCTGACGACAAGACCCAAGTGGTTTGCACGCTGTGCCATCAGAGCCTGAAGCGAGGCATTAACGTTCTGAACCTTAGCACAACCTGCATGACCAGGCACCTGCATGCAAAGCAATGAACTGCAGTGGAGTAAATACCTTAAAAACAAGGAAGTCACTCAGGCTCCCCCTGCTACCTCTTCTGCTGCTGCCGCCTCGGCCTCTTCTGCTGCTGCCGCCGCCTCGGCCTCTTCCTCCGCCTCTGGAGGAACGTTGGCACCTGCCGCCAGCAAACATGGGATGTACCACCAACACCACCACCTGCGTCACCAAGCATCTCAACCATGTCACACGGCAGCGTTCAGCTCTCCATCTCACAAACATTTGAGAGAAAGCGTAAATTCCCACCTAGCCACCCTCGATCCCTGGCCCTGAATGCCAGCATTTCTAAACTACTGGCCTATGAAATGCTGTCATTTAGGCTGGTGGACACAGACAGCTTCAAACAGCTCATGTCGCTTGCTGTCCCACAGTATGTTGTTCCCAGCCGCCACTACTTCTCCAAGAGAGCTGTGCCTTCCCTGCACAACCAAGTATCCGATAAAATCAAGTGTGCACTGCGCAACGCCATCTGTGGCAAGGTCCACCTAACCACAGATACGTGGACCATTAAGCACGGCCAGGGACGCTATATCTCCCTAACTGCACACTGGGTAGATGTAGTGGCGGCTGGGCCCCAGGCGGAGAGCTGTTTGGCGCACGTCCTTCCGCCGCCAAGGATCGCAGGGCAACATTCTTTGCCTCCTGTCTCCTCCTCCTCCTACTCAGCTTCCTCCTCCTCTTCTTCCACCTGCTCATCCAGTCAGCCACACACCTTCACCACCAACTTCAGCACAGCCCGGGGTAAACGTCAGCAGGCCGTTCTGAAACTCATATGTTTGAAGGACAGGCCCCACACCGCGCAGGAGTTGTGGCGGGGTATAGAACAACAGACCGACGAGTGGTTGCTGCCGGTGAGCCTCAAGCCTGGCCTGGTGGTGTGCGATAATGGGCGAAATCTCGTTGCAGCTCTGGGACTAGCCGGTTTGACGCACATCCCTTGCCTGGCGCATGTGCTGAATTTGGTGGTGCAGAAGTTCATTCACAACTACCCCGACATGTCAGAGCTGCTGCATAAAGTGCGGGCAGTCTGTTCGCGCTTCCGGTGTTCACATCCTGCCGCTGCTCGCCTGTCTGCGCTACAGCGTAACTTCGGGCTTCCCACTCACCGCCTCATATGCGATGTGCCGACCAGGTGGAACTCCACCTTGCACATGCTGGACAGACTGTGCGAGCAGCAGCAGGCCATAGTGGAGTTTCAGCTGCAGCACGCACGGGTCAGTCGCACTGCGGAACAGCACCACTTCACCACCAATGACTGGGCCTCCATGCGAGACCTGTGTGCCCTGTTGCGCTGTTTCGAGTACTCCACCAACATGGCCAGTGGCGATGACGCCGTTATCAGCGTTACAATACCACTTCTATGTCTCCTTGAGAAAACACTTAGGGCGATGATGGAAGAGGAGGTGGCCCAGGAGGAGGAGGAGGAAGAGGGGTCATTTTTAGCACTTTCAGGCCAGTCTCTTCGAAGTGAGGCCAGGTACAAATGTGGCCAGACAGGGCCCACTACTGGAGGACGAGGAGGACGAGGATGAGGAGGAGGTGGAGGAGGATGAGGATGAAGCAGGTTCACAGCGGGCTGGCACCCAACGCAGCTCGGGCCCATCACTGGTGCGTGGCTGGGGGGAAACACAGGACGATGACGATACGCCTCCCACAGAGGACAGCTTGCCCTTACCTCTGGGCAGCCTGGCACACATGAGCGACTACATGCTGCAGTGCCTGCGCAACGACAGCAGAGTTGCCCACATTTTAACGTGTGCGGACTACTGGGTTGCCACCCTGCTGGATCCACGATACAAAGACATTGTGCCCACCTTACTTCATGCACTGGAGCGTGATAGTAAGATGCGCGAGTACAAGCGCACGTTGGTAGACGCGCTACTGAGAGCATTCCCAAATGTCACAGGGGAACAAGTGGAAGGCGAAGGCAGAGGAGGAGCAAGAGGTCGCCAACGCAGCTGTGTCGCGGCCAGCTCCTCTGAGGGTAGGGTTAGCATGGCAGAGATGTGGAAAAGTTTTGTCACCACGCCACAGCTAACTGCACCACCACCTGATACGGAACGTGTTAGCAGGAGGCAACATTTCAATAACATGGTGGAACAGTACCTGTGCACAACCCTCCACGTACTGACTGATGGTTCATCCCAATTCAACTTCTGGGTCTCTAAATTGTCCACGTGGCCAGAGCTAGCCTTTTATGCCTTGGTGGTGCTGGCCTGCCCAGCGGCCAGTGTTTTGTCTGAACATGTATTCAGCACGGCAGGGGGCGTCATTACAGACAAACGCAGCCGCCTGTCTACAGCCAATGTGGACAAGCTGACGTTCATAAAAATGAACCAGGCATGGATCCCACAGGACCTGTCCATCCCTTGTGCAGATTAGACATTAACTACCTCCCCTTAACAATATATTATTGTACTCCAGGGCACTTCCTCATTCAATCCTATTTTTATTTTCATTTTACCATTATATTGCGGGGCAACCCAAAGTTGAATGAACCTCTCCTCTGTCTGGGTGCCGGGGCCTAAAAATATCTGACAGTGGCCTGTTCCAGTGGTGGGTGACATTAAGCCTGATTCTTTGCTATGACATGAAGACTGATTCTGTGCTGACATGAAGCCTGAATCTCTGTTATAAGACCTCTCTCCTCTGCCTGGGTGCCTGGGCCTAAATATCTGATAATGGACTGTTCCAGTGTTGGGTGACGTAAAGCATGATTCTCTGCTATGACCTGCAGACTGATTCTCTGCTGACATGAAGCCTAAATCTCTGTTATGGGACCTCTCTCCTCTGTCTGGGTGCCGGGGCCTAAAAATATCTGACAATGGACTGTTCCAGTTTTGGATGACGTAAAGCATTATTCTCTGCTATGACATGCAGACTGATTCTCTGCTGACATGAAGCCAGATTCTCTGTTACGGGACCTCCCTCCTCTGCCTGGGTGCCTGGGCCTAAATATCTGACAATGGACTGTTCCAGTGTTGGGTGACGTAAAGCATGATTCTCTGCTATGACATGAAGCCTGATTCTCTGCTGACATGAAGCCAAATTCTCTGTTACGGGACCTCTCTCCTCTGCCTGGGTGCCTGGGCCTAAATATCTGACAATGGACTGTTACAGTGTTGGGTGACGTAAAGCCTGATTCTCTGCTATGACATGCAGACTGATTCTCTGCTGACATGAAGCCAGATTCTCTGTTACGGGACCTCTCTCCTCTACCTGGGTGCCTGGGCCTAAATATCTGACAATGGACTGTTCCAGTGTTGGGTGACGTAAAGCATGATTCTCTGCTATGACATGCAGACTGATTCTCTGCTGACATGAAGCCAGATTCTCTGTTGCGGGACCTCTCTCTTCTGCCTGGGTGCCTGGGCCTAAATATCTGACAATGGACTATTCCAGTGTTGGATGACGTAAAGCATTATTCTCTGCTATGACATGCAGACTGATTCTCTGCTGACATGAAGCCAAATTCTCTGTTACGGGACCTCTCTCCTCTGCCTGGGTGCCTGGGCCTAAATATCTAAAAATGGACTGTTCCAGTGTTGGGTGATGTAAAGCATGATTCTCTGCTTGGACATGCAGACTGATTCCCTGCTGACATGAAGCCAGATTCTCTGTTACGGGACCTCTCTCCTCTGCCTGGGTGCCTTGGCTTAAATATCTGACAATGGACTGTTCCAGCGTTGGGTGACGTAAAGCATGATTCTGTGCTATGACATGAAGCCTGATTCTCTGCTGACATGAAGCCAAATTCTCTGTTACGGGACCTCTCCTCTGCCTGGGTGCCTGGGCCTAAATATCTGACAATGGACTGTTACAGTGTTGGGTGACGTAAAGCCTGATTTTCTGCTATGACATGCAGACTGATTCTCTGCTGACATGAAGCCAGATTCTCTGTTACGGGACCTCTCTCCTCTACCTGGGTGCCTGGGCCTAAATATCTGACAATGGACTGTTCCAGTGTTGGGTGACGTAAAGCATGATTCTCTGCTATGACATGCAGACTGATTCTCTGCTGACATGAAGCCAGATTCTCTGTTACGGGACCTCTCTCCTCTGCCTGGGTGCCGGGGACTAAATTTATGACAATGGACTGTTACAGTGGTGGGTGACGTAAAGCCAGATTCTCTGCTATGGCATGAAGAGACTGATTCTCTGCTGACGTGAAGCCAGATTCTCTGCTATGGGACTTCTGTCCAATTGATATTGGTTAATTTTTATTTATTTTATTTTTATTTTTATTCATTTACCTATCCACATTTGTTTGCAGGGGATTTACCTACATGTTGCTGCCTTTTGCAGCCCTCTAGCCCTTTCCTGGGCTGTTTTACAGCCTTTTTAGTGCCGAAAAGTTCGGGTCCCCATTGACTTCAATGGGGTTCGGGTTCGGGACGAAGTTCGGGTCGGGTTCGTATCCCGAACCCGAACATTTCCGGGAAGTTCGGCCGAACTTCTCGAACCCGAACATCCAGGTGTTCACTCAACTCTAGTCATCACTATTATCTTGTTATAGAACCAGCTTTATCCAAAAAGTAAGTGTATTAAAAAAATAACTACAAACCATGCCAAAAGAGTTGAAAAGAAAATTTCTAAATAAAAAGGCTTCAATTCTAGCTTTACTGGCAGAGGGATACAATGAGTGTCAGGCTGCCTTCATCCTTAAAATATCGAAGACAGAGGTTCACAAGAACAAGGGCAATAAGCTAATATTGGGATCAACAAAGCTACAGACTGGCAGAGGGTGAAAAATTACTATCTACTGGACTATTAAGACCACCACCTCATTCGAATCTTTCTTAACATTCGAAGGAGGACATCACGTAACCTACAAAAAGAATGGCAAGTGGAGCTGGAGTGAAATGCATGGTGAGGACCCTTCAAAACCGGTTTCTAGAGGCAAGGCTGAAGCTAGAAAAAAAGACCTTCCTTAAAGGGAATCTGTCACCATCATATGGCCATATACAGTGCTTACATTGTACTATAGCACACCTATACATGAATGTAATGGTACCTTTGTTATATTCTTTAGACTTGCAGAAGCTGGAAAAAAAAAGTTTAATTCATATGCAAATGAGAACTCGCAAGTGCCCAGGGGTGGCGTTCACTGTTTTGGAGCCCAGACTGCTCTGCCTTTTTTCATTGTTCACCCCAGCCTCTGCCTATGCCCGCCCTCCTATTCCCTTGCGTCATTCTTCGGTCAGGCTACATTGCCGCTGGTTTTGCACCTTTCGCCGGCACATGCGCAGTAGTTAAAGCAATGCAGCGCCAACAATGGGCATCGTAATGTGCATGCCCCGGCCCGGCAAGGCAGTGTGCAGGTGCGGGATATCAGCTGGACTGAAGGATGACGCAAGGGAATAGGAGGGTGGGCATAGGCAGAGGCTGGGGCGCGGAAACAATTAAAAAAGTAGAGCAGCATGGGCTCCAACACAGTGAACGCCGCCCCTGGGCATTTGCGAGTGCTCATTTGCACAGCTTCTACAAGTGCAAAGAAAAAGACAAATGTATCATTACATTCATGTATAGATGTGCTATAGGACAATGTAAGCACTGTATATGGCCATATGGAGGTGACAGACTCCCTTTAATGAGAAGCAAATTAGAGCCAGGTTAAAGTTTGCAAAAGACCATATACAGTTGCAAGAAAAAGTATGTGAACCCTTTGGAATGATATGGATTTCTACACAAATTGGTCATAAAATGTGATCCGATCTTCATCTAAGTCACAACAATAGACAATCACAGTCTGCTTAAACTAATAACACACAAAGAATTAAATGTTACCATGTTTTTATTGAACACACCATGTAAACATTCACAGTGCAGGTGGAGAAAGTATGTGAACCCTTGGATTTAATAACTGGTTGAACCTCCTTTGGCAGCAATAACTTCAACCAAACGTTTCCTGTAGTTGCAGATCAGACGTGCACAACGGTCAGGAGTAATTCTTGACCATTCCTCTTTACAGAACTGTTTCAGTTCAGCAATATTCTTGGGATGTCTGGTGTGAATCACTTTCTTGAGGTCATGCCACAGCATCTCAATCAGGTTGAGGTCAGGACTCTGACTGGGCGACTCCAGAAGGTGTATTTTCTTCTGTTTAAGCCATTCTGTTGTTGATTTACTTCTATGCTTTGGGTCGTTGTCCAGTTGCAACACCCATCTTCTGTTGAGCTTCAGCTGGTGGACAGATGGCCTTAAGTTCTCCTGCAAAATGTCTTGATACACTTGGGAATTCATTTTTCCTTCGATGATAGCAATCCGTTCAGGCCCTGATGCAGCAAAGCAGCCCCAAACCATGATGCCTCCACCACCATACTTCACAGTTGGGATGAGGTTTTGATGTTGGTGTGCTGTGGCTTTTTTTCTCCACACATAGTGTTGTGTGTTTCTTCCAAACAACTCAACCTTGGTTTCATCTGTCCACAGAATATTTTGCCAGTACTGCTGTGGAACATCCAGGTGCTCTTGTGCAAATGGTAAACGTGCAGCAATGTTTTTTTTGGACAGCAGTGGCTTCCTCTGTGGTATCCTCCCATGAAATTCATTCTTGTTTAGTGTTTTATGAATCGTAGATTCGCCAACAGGGATGTTAGCATATGCCAGAGACTTATGTAAGTCTTTAGCTGACACTCTAGGATTCTTCTTCCCCTCATTGAGCAGTCTGCGCTGTGCTCTTGCAGTCATCTTTACAGGACGGCCACTCCTAGGGAGAGTAGCAGTAGTGCTGAACTTTCTCCATTTATAGACAATTTGTCTTACCGTGGACTGATGAACAGCAAGGCTTTTGGAGATACTTTTATAACCCTTTCCAGCTTTATGCAAGTCAACAATTCTTAATCGTAGGTCTTCTGAGAGCTCTTTTGTATGAGGCATCATTCACATCAGGCAATGCTTCTTGTGAAAAGCAAACCCAGAACTGGTGTGTGTTTTTTTATAGAGCAGGGCAGCTGTAACCAACACCTCCAATCTCATCTCATTGATTGGACTCCAGTTGGCTGACACCTCGTTCCAATTAGCTCTTGGAGATGTCATTAGTCTAGGGGTTCACATACTTTTTCCACCTGCACTGTGAATGTTTACATGGTGTGTTCAATAAAAACATGGTAACATTTAATGCTTTGTGTGTTATTAGTTTAAGCAGACTGTGATTGTCTATTGTTGTGACTTAGATGAAGATCAGATCACATTTTATGACCAATTTGTGCAGAAATCCATATAATTCCAAAGGGTTCACATACTTTTTCTTGCAACTGTAGATTGGACTATAGAGGACTGGAATAAGGTAATCTTCTCTGATGAGTACAATTTTGAGCTTTGCCCAACACCAGAACATGTAATGGTTAGAAGGAAACCTGGAGAGAAGTGTTAATCCCGAATATTCTAATCGCAAATTTTCATCGCGAATATCAGCACTTAAAGAATTTGCAAAGATGTAGAATATAGTGCTATATCTTCGTAATAGCAAATATTCTAGATTTTTTTTTCATCAGTACCCTTCTGCTTCTTGTATTTGGGCCAATGAGATGGCTGCAATAGCGTTGTCTGAGCTTAGCAACATCCCTAGCAACCAATAGGAAAGTTGACTACCCCTTACTATAAAAAAAAACTCCCCAGCAGCCATTTTCTGCTGTTTTTTTGCAGTTCTGAGAGAGAGAGAGAGAGAGAGAGAGAGCAGTGACATTGCTGTGCTCTGTGCTTTTATCTGGATCTTATTCCTTATCCAATTACATTAGATAGTTAGTTAGCTCATACAGTCCTGATCAAAAGTTTAAGACCACTTGAAAAATGGCAAAAAATCTTATTTTACATTGTTGGATCTTAAGAAGGTTCCAAGAAGAGCTTCAACATGCAACAAGAAGAAATGAGAGTGTGACAAAACATTTTTTTGAGCATTTAATTAATTGAAAATAACGATTAAACTGAAACAGGCTGTTTTTCAGCTGATCCAAATTTTAGGACCACATGCCTTTAAAAGGCCAAATCTGTACAAAGATGTGGATTCATTGTCATTTTCTGTCAGGTAGTCACACGTTGTGATGGCAAAGGCAAAAAAACTCTCCCTTTTTGAACGTGGTCGGGTTCTTGAACTACATAAGCAGGGTCTCTCACAGCGCGCCATCGCTGTTGAGGTGGGAAGCAGTAAGACAGTCATTTGGAATTTCTTAAATGATCCTGAGGGTTATGGAACAAAAAAGTCAAGTGGAAGACCCAAAACAATTTCATCAGCACTGAGCCGGAGGATCCAATTGGCTGTCCATCAAGACACTGGACGATCCTCGACCCAAATTAAGGCCCTTACTGGTGCTGACTGCAGCCCCATAACCATCAGACGGCATCTGAGACTGAAGGGCTTCAAAAACAAAAAACGTCTTCAAAGACCTTGTCTCCTTGAACGCCACAGAACTGCTCATTTGGACTTTGCAAGAGAGCACCAAACATGGGACATTCAAAGGTGGAAGAAAGTTTCATTCTCTGATGAGAAAAAATTTAACCTTGATGGTCCTGATGGTCTCCAACGTTACTGGCATGACAAGCAGATCCCACCTGAGATGTTTTCTACGCGCCACAGTGGAGGGGGCGCCATAATGGTCTGGGGTGCTTTTTCCTTCAGTGGAACAATGGAGCTTCAGGAAGTGCAGGGGCTTCAAACGGCCGCTGGCTTTGTCCAGATGTTGCAGAGAGCATTCCTCATGACTGAGGGACCTCGTCTGTGTGGTAACGAATGGGTTTTTCAACAGGACAACGCTACAGTACACAATGCCCACAGGAGAAGGGACTTCTTCCAGGAGAATAACATCACTCTTTTGGCCCATCCTGCGTGTTCCCCTGATCTAAATCCAATTGAGAACCTTTGGGGATGGCTGGCAAGGGAAGTTTACAAAAATGGACAACAGTTCCAGACAGTAGATGGCCTTCGTGCGGCAGTCTTCACCACTTGGAGAAATGTTCCCACTCACCTCATGGAAACGCTTGCATCAAGCATGCCGAAACGAATTTTTGAAGTGATAAACAATAACGGCGGAGCTACTCATTACTAAGTTCATGATTGGAAGTTGGATTTCTGTTTTGGGGGGGTTTAGTTTTTTTTTTGGAGGTGTGGTCCTAAACTTTTGATCAGCTGAAAAACAGCCTGTTTCAGTTTATTCGTTGTTTTCATTAAATTGAATGCTCAAAAAATGTTTTGTCTCACTCCCATTTCTTCTTGTTGCATGTTGAAGCTCTACTTGGAACTTTGTGAAGATCCAGCCATGCTAAATATGATTTTTTGCCATTTTTTAAGTGGTCTTGAACTTTTGATCAGGACTGTATATATAATACAGATAGTTAGTGGAAGATAGTCAGTGTAGGTTAGATAGTGATATAGTGTAGCGGATAGGTTCCAGTGCGGGGTGTTAGGTAGTGTGATAGGAATTACTGTACTGTGCATTTTCTCCAGTCTCAGGAAACTTCTAGCAGCTTGAAAAATGTAGCAAAAGTGAGCCACGCCTGTATTGCACGCGCAATATGCGCATATTACATTGCCGATTTTCGCAATCAAGAAAATAATGACGAGAGATCACGAATTCTAGAATTTGCGAATATATGGCGAATATTAGGCCAAAAATTTGTGAAAATATCGCGAAAATGAATATTGTCTATGCTGCTCATCACTACTGGAGAGGCCTACCGGCCACAGTGTCTTGCACTCACTGTGATACGGGGGTGTTTCAGCAAGGCTGGAATCAGGCAGATTTGTCTTTGTGAAGGACACAGGAATCAAGCCATGTACAAAGTTATCCTGGAAGAAAACTTGTTTCCTTCTACTCTGACAATGTTTTCCAACTCTGACAATTTTTTATTTATTTTTTCCGCAGGACAATGCCCTTGTCACACAGAAAGGTCAATCAAGGTGAAGGACCACCAAATCAAGACTTTGACATGGCCAGACCAATTTCCAGACCTAAAATATTGATGGTCACAAGCTATCAAACAGAGCGGAGCTGCTTGAATTTCTATGCCAGAAGTTACTCAACAGCAATGTGAAAGTCTGGTGTCAAGCATGCCAGGATATATATGAAAGCTTTGATTAAAAATCAAAGCTTTCCAGTTATTCCACAAAATATTGATTTGTGGACTCCACCTAAATCAAAATATTAAAAATGAATATGAACATGTTTTTCTAAGCATTATTCAAGGTCTGATATTAGAACTGTTTTATTATTTGACCAGTTGTCATTTTCTAAAAAAATATATGCTCTAAAATGAATTATTGCTATCTGGAATTTGGGAGAAATGTTGTCAGTAATTTATAGAATAGCAGTTTATAGAATAAAAAAAAAACACTGCCCATTTTAGTCTAACACATACCCACATTCATAAATTGCATACAGTACAGACCAAAAGTTTGGACACACCTTCTCATTCAAAGAGTTTTCTTTATTTTCATGACTATGAAGGCATCAAAACTATGAATTAACACATGTGGAATTACAGTGGGATGCGAAAGTTTGGCCAACCTTGCTAATCATCATGATTTTCCTGTATAAATCGTTGGTTGTTACAATAAAAAATGTCAGTTAAATTTATCATATAGGAGACACACACAGTGATATTTGAGAAGTGAAATGAAGTTTATTGGATTTAAAGAAAGTGTGCTATAATTGTTTAAACAAAATTAGGCAGGTGCATAAATTTGGGCACTGTTGTCATTTTATTGATTCCAAAACCTTTAGAACTAATTATTGGAACTCAAATTGGCTTGGTAAGCTCAGTGACCCCTGACCTACATACACAGGTGAATCCAATTATGAGAAAGAGTATTTAAGGGGGTCAATTGTAAGTTTCCCTCCTCTTTTAATTTTCTCTGAAGAGTAGCAACATGGGGGTCTCAAAACAACTCTCAAATGACCTGAAGACAAAGATTGTTCACCATCATAGTTTAGGGGAAGGATACAGAAAGCGGTCTCAGAGATTTCAGCTGTCTGTTTCCACAGTTATGAACATATTGAGGAAATGGAAGACCACAGGCTCAGTTCAAGTTAAGGCTCGAAGTGGCAGACCAAGAAAAATCTCGGATAGACAGAAGCGACGAATGGTGAGAACAGTCAGAGTCAACCCACAGACCAGCACCAAAGACCTACAACATCATCTTGCTGCAGATGGAGTCACTGTGCATCGTTCAACCATTCGGCATACTTTACACAAGGAGATGCTGTATGCAAGAGTGATGCAGAGGAAGCCTTTTCTCCGCCCACAGCACAAAAAGTGCCGCTTGAGGTGGGCTAAAGCACATTTGGACAAGCCAGCTTAATTTTGGAATAAGGTGCTGTGGACTGATGAAACTAAAATTGAGTTTTTTGGCCATAACAAGGGGCGTTATGCATGGAGGAAAAAGAACACAGCATTCCAACAAAAACACCTGCTACCTACAGTAAAATATGGTGGTGGTTCCATCATGCTGTGGGGCTGTGTGACCAGTGCAGGGACTGGGAATCTTGTCAAAGTTGAGGGACGCATGGATTCCACTCAGTATCAGCAGATTCTGGAGACCAATGTCCAGGAATCAGTGACAAAGCTGAAGCTGCGCCGGGGCTGGATCTTTCAACAAGACAACGACCCTAAACACTGCTCAAAATCCACTAAGGCATTTATGCAGAGGAACAAGTACAACGTTCTGGAATGGCCATCTCAGTCCCCAGACCTGAATATAATTGAAAATCTGTGGTGTGACTTAAAGAGAGCTGTCCATGCTCGGAAGCCATCAAACCTGAATGAACTAAAGATGTTTTGTAAAGAGGAATGGTCCAAAATGCCTTCAACCAGAATCCAGACTCTCATTGAAACCTACAGGAAGCGTTTAGAGGCTGTAATTTCTGCAAAAGGAGAATCTACTAAATATTGATTTCATTTCTTTTTTGTGGTGCCCAAATTTATGCACCTGCCTAATTTTGTTTAAACAATTATAGCACACTTTCTGTAAATCCAATAAACTTAATTTCACTTCTCAAATATCACTGTGTGTGTCTCCTATATGATATATTTACCTGACATTTTTTATCGTAACAACCAATGATTTATACAGGAAAATCATGATGTTTAACAAGGTTGCCCAAACTTTCGCATCCCACTGTATATACATAACAAACAAGTGTGAAACAACTGAAAATATGTCATATTCTAGGTTCTTCAAAGTAGCCACCTTTTGTTTTGATTACTGCTTTGCACACTCTTGGCATTCTCTTGATGAGCTTCAAGAGGTAGTCCCCTGAAATGGTTTTCACTTCACAGGTGTGCCCTGTCAGGTTTAATAAGTGGGATTTCTTGCCTTATAAATGGTGTTGGGACCATCAGTTGCGTTGAGGAGAAGTCAGGTGGATACACAGCTGATATAGGGGGGGGCACAAAGATACCACAGTCAAAAATGGGGGGGCAAAAACAAAATAAGTATATATAAATAAGATTACAAAATACGAGAGAATTGCGGTATGCAGGGATACATTTATAATAAAACAATTTACTTACAAAAGAAGCTATTTAGTCGCCCAATTAGCCCCCATAGCCCCGTATGCCTCCAATTAGCCCCCATATGCCTCCAATTAGCCCCCATATGCCTCCAATTAGCCCCCATATGCCTCCAATTAGCTCCATAGCCCCCATATGCCTCCAATTAGCCCCATATGCCTCCAATTAGCCCCATATGCCTCCAGTTAGCCCCATATGCCTCCAATTAGCCCCCATATGCCTCCAATTAGCCCCCATAGCCCCCATATGCCTCCAATTAGCCCCCATAGCCCACATATGCCTCCAATTAGCCCCCATATGCCTCCAATTAGCCCCCATAGTCCCCATATGCCTCCAATTAGCCCCCATATGCCTCCAATTAGCCCCCATATGCCTCCAATTAGCCCCCATTATGCCCCCAGCAGCCACATTTTTTATAAAATAAAAAAAACACTTCCCTCTCCTGCTCCTGGACGGACGCTGCCTGCAATTTTCTTTCTCCTAAGTCGACTGTGCTCTGAACTGGCGCGCACAGCGTGAGGTCACAGAGGACCCTCACGCTGTGCGCAGCCCTGCACAGCCGACAGCCGAGGACCAAGAAGTGGTAAGTACAGAGCGTTCACCACTTCCTGGTCCTTCGGTACACTAATGAGCGCTTCCATAATGGAAGCGCTCATTAGTATTCACCTGGGAGAATCAGCGGGGGGGACACCCGGGGGGGCGGGGCGAGTCAGCGAAAATAGGTGGCGGAACACCGTTCCGGTGCGTTCCGCCAGAAAAAAAGCCCTGAATACAGCTATAATTTTCTGGGTTTTAAAAAAACATCAATTTTGGGCAAAATACTTAATTAGCGGCCTTGTCTGCATCTGTCAGTTTGAAATTCAAGCATTATATACTGCTGTCATATTCTGTTATTAAAAAAAATAAACTTTTCGGACAAAGTACTTAATATTGCAGCCTTTGCTGCATCTGTTATTGTTAAAACAAGCTTGAAATACTTCAATAATTTTCTGGGTTTTAAAAAACACCAATTTTTGGCAATACCCTCCATCTGGGGCCTCTGCCGCATTAGTCAGTGTGCTAAATAAGCTATAAATAGAGCTATCATTTTCTGGGTTTTAAAAAACACCAATTTTGAGCAAAATACCTAATTTGCGGCCTTGTCTGCATCTGTCAGTGTGAAAATCAAGCGTTATATACTGCTGTCATATTCTGTTATTAAAAAAACACTCTTTTTTGGCAAAGTACTTAATATTGCAGCCTTTGCTGCATCTGTTATTGTCAAAACAAACTTGAAATACTTCAATTATTTTCTGGGTTTTAAAAAACACAAATTTTGAGCAAAATACCTCATTTGAGGCTTTGTCTGCATCTGTCAGTGTGAAAATCAAGCGTTATATACTGCTGTCATATTCTGTTATTAAAAAAACACTCTTTTTTGGCAAAATACTTAATTTGCAGCCTTGTCTGCATCTGTACGTGAGAGATACACGCTTTAGATACTGCTGTGCTAGTCTGGTATTAAAAAAACACCCATTTTGGGGAGAAATCTTAATTTGCAGCCTTGTCTGCATCTGTACGTGTGAAATACATGCTTTAGATACTGCTGTGCTATTCTGGTATTAAAAAAACACCCATTTTGGGCAAAAATCTTAATTTGCGGCCTTGTCTGCATCTGTACGTGTGAAATTCAAGAGTTATATACTGCTGTCATATTTTGTTATTAAAAAAATACCCTTTTTGGACAAAGTACTTAATATTGCAGCCTTTGCTGCATCTGTTATTATTAAAACAAGCTTGAAATACTCCAAAAATTTTCTGGGTTTTAAAAAACACCCATTTAGGGAAAAATACTTAATTTGCGGCCTTGTCTGCATCTGTACGTGTGAGATACGCGCTTTAGATACTACTGTGCTATTCTGTTATTAAAAAAACACCCATTTAGGGCAAAAATCTTAATTTTGCAGCCTTTGCTGCATCTGTTATTGTGAGATACACCCTTTAGATACTGCTGCGCTATTCTTATATTAAAGTAACACCCATTTTGTGCGTAAATCTTAATTTTGCAGCCTTTGCTGCATCTGTTATTGTGAGATACACCCTTTAGATACTGCTGCGCTATTCTGGTATTAAAAAATCACCCATTTAGGGCAAATAACCTAATTTTGCAGCCTTTGCTGCATATGTCATTGTGAGATACAGGCGTTAGATACTATTGTTCTATTCTGTTATTAAAAAAACACCCATTTTGGGCAAGATCCTAAATTTGAGAAATATGAGGAGAGCGTTAAATAAGGGATGTGGGGCTGCTGGTGGAGCTCCGTTTGCAGGGAGAGGATGTGGTCGATCTGTGCAAGCTACACACACAAGTGAAACCCCTTCTTCAGGTGCGAGTAGGCAACAGAACCTTCAGCGGAATTTGGTCTGGCCTAATGCGGCTCTATGAATGGTGAGGCCAGAAGAAGTACAGACGATAGTAGATTGGGTTGCTGACAGTGCCTTCAGTTCATATACATTGTCTACCACCCAGTCTCCTGGTGAAAAATCTGAGTTGGCACCTGCAGCTGATGTCCATCAGTCTTTCACCTCACTTGCTTGCAAATCAGCCAAGCAGTCTGAGCCCCAAGTCATGCAGCAGTCTCTTCTGCTTTTTGATGACTCTGCTAGTAGGGTTTCTTAGGGCCATCCACCTAGCCCTGCCCCAGAAGTGGAAGAGATTGAGTGCACCGATGCCCAACCACTTATGTTTCAAGATGAGTACATGGGAGGACCATCGCGGCACGTCTCGGATGATGACGAAACACAGGTACCAACTGCTGTGGCTTTCGAAAGTGTGCAGACCGACAAGAAGGGAAGGGGTGAAGACTGGGTGGAAGATGATGTGGAGGACGATGAAGTCCTTGACCAACCCCACATGGAATCATGGTCATGTGAGTGACCTGTGTAGTTCAGAGGAAGAGGCGGTGGTCGCACAGAGCCACCAGCACAGCAGAAGAGGGAGCAGGGTGCAAAAGCGGAGCGGCCGCCCCTAGACAGTACGCATGCTACTGCCTACTGCAGCAAAGGACCAAGCACACCAAAGCCAGCTCCAAGGAGTTCCCTGGCGTGGCAGTTCTTCAGATAATGTGCTGACGACAAGACACGAGTGGTTTGCACGCTGTGCAATCAAAGCCTGAAGCGAGGCATAAACGCTCTCAACCTGAGCACAACCTGCATGACCAGGCATCTAACTGCAAGGCACGAGCTGCAGTGGAGTAGACACCTCAAAAACAAAGAAAGGCCTCTTGCTTCCTCTTCTGTTGCAGTCTCGGCCTCTTCATCCAACTCTGGAGTGACAGTGGCACCTGCCACCCCACAAACAGAGGATCTGCCAGCAACGCCACCACCTGGGTCACCAAGCATCTCCACAATGCCCCATGGAAGCATTCAACTCTCTATCTCCCAAACACTGGAGCAAAAGAGGAAGTACCCCCCTACCCACCTGCGATCCCTGGCCCTGAATGCCAGCATTTCAAAATTACTGTCCTTTGAAATGCTGTCATTCTGTCTGGTGGAGACGGAGAGCTTTAAAAGCCTTATGCTGGTGTTGTCCCACAGTACGTCGTGCCCAGCCGCTACTACTTTTCCAGGTGTGCCATCCCTTCCCTGCATAACTAAGTGGGAGACAAAATCAGGTTTGCACTGGGCAACGCCATCTGTGGCAAGGTCCATCTAACTACGGATACGTGGACCAGTAAGCACAGTCAGGGACGTTATATCTCCATAACAGCACACTGGGTAAATGCAGTGGCGGCTGGGCCTGGGGCGGATAGCAGTTTGGCGCATGTCCTTCCACCACAGAGGATTGTAGGGCACTTCATTTTGCCTCCTGTTGCTTCCTCCTCCTACTCCGCTTCCTCATGCTCTACCGCCTCCTCTTCCGGTCAGCGTAACACCTTCACCACCAACTTCAGCACAGCCAGGGGTAAATGACAGCAGTTTTAAAACTTATCTCTTTGGGGGACAAACCCCACCCTGCGCAGGAGCTGTGGACGGGCCTTTAACTATAGACCGATGAGTGGTTGGTGCCAGTGAGCCTCAAGCCCGGCCTGGTGGTGTGCGATAATGGGCGAAATCTCGTAGTAGCTCTATGACTAGCCGGTTTGACGCACATCCCTTGCCTGGCGCATGTGCTGAATTGGTGGTGCAGAGGTTCCTTAAAAATTACCCCGATATGTCAGAGCTGCTGCATAAAGTGCGGGCCTTCTGTGCGCACTTTCGGCGTTCTCACCCTGCTGCTGATCGCTTGTCACCGCTGCAGCGTAACTTCAGCCTTCCAGCTCATGCGACGTGCCCGTAAGATGGAACTCCACCTTGCACATGCTGGACAAATTGTGCGAGCAGCAGCAGGCGATAGTGGAGTTTAAGCTGCAGCACGCACGGGTGAGTGGCTCTGCGGAACAGCACCACTTTACCACCAATGACTGGGCCTCCATGCGAGACCTGTGTTCCTTGTTGCGCTGTTTCGATTACTCCACCAACATGGCCAGTGCCGATAACGCTGTTCTCAGCGTTACTATCCCACTTCTATGCCCCCTTGAAAAAACTGCTGGCGATGATGGAAGAGGATGTGGCACAGGAGGAGGAGGAGGGAGAGGGATCATTTCGTAGGGTTTCCAGCCAGTCATTCACAAGTGGCTCCGAGGGTGGGTTCCTGCACCCACAAACGCCAGGTACACAATTGTCCAGCCAGGGCACAGTTCTGGAGGATGACGAGGTGGAGGATGAGGAGGAGGAAATGGAGGAGGAGGAACCGTGTTCACAGCAGGGTGGCACCCAAACCAGCTCATGGCCATCACTGGTGCGTGGCTGGGCGGATACAGAGGACACAGAGAGTACACCTCCCACATAGGACAGCTTTTCGTTGCCTCTGGGCAGCCTGGCACACATGAGCGATTACATGCTGCAGTGTCTCTGCAACGACCGCCGAGTTGCCCACATTCTAACTTGTGCTGATTACTGTGTGGCCACGCTGCTGGATCCCCGTTACAAGGACAACGTACCGTCCTTAATTCCGTCACTGGAGCGTGATCGTAAGATGCGCTAGTACAAGCGCACGCTGGTAGACGCGCTGCTGGTGGCATTACCACCTGACAGCGGGGTCACAGTGGAAGCACAAGGCGAAGGCAGAGGAGGAGGAAGAGGTCGCCAACGCAGGTGAGGCACAACCAGCACCTCAGAAGGCAGGGTTAGCATTGCCGAAATGTGGAAAAGCTTTGTCAGCACGCCACAACAACCAGCACCACCAGCTGATATGAAACATCTTAGCAGGAGGCAGCATTTCGCCAACATGGTGGAGCAGTATGTGTGCACATGCCTACACGTACTGAATGACGGGTCTGCCCCCTTCAACTTCTGGGTCTCCAAATTGGGCACATGGCCTGAGATTGCCCTTTACGCCTTGGAGGTGATGGCCTGTCCCGCAGCCAGTGTATTGTCTGAACGTGTGTTTAGCACGACTGGAGGGGATTATCACAGGTTATATTTCCCAATGTTTTGGGGTGTACCCTAATTAAAAACTTGAATTCATTGACTTCAATGGGGTTCGGGGTCAAGTTCGGGTCCCAAACTCGAACTTATTTGTGAAGTTTGGCCAAACCCGTAGAATCCGAACAACCAGGTGTCTGCTCAACTCTCTAAGTAGTATTAATAGTCCATAGTTCTTCTTCCTTGAAAAGGCACAACATTATCATTGAGGAAATAAGAGTATGAGGTTGAGGATTGGAAGACTCTTTCTCTCAAAGATCACTTCTGAGTCTGACACTATGCCATGGAGTCAGGTTTCACAGCATTCCTCTTGCTCCCCCTCCTTGCAACTCCAGAGAAGACTTTTAGTGACATCCTCTCTGTCTTCACTTACCTCTCCTAGTGAGGTGCCTTTTTTTTCCTAAGAGGAAAGAAAATGCCTTACAGCAGATAGTCAAGAGAGTACTCTGTTGATGATTTGTGTGAGAGCAGTCAGTGTTTGGACTGCCCTGAGGAGGATGTTCATGGGATTGGCTGGGGAACACATGCATAGCTGTGTTGGGGGTGGTGGTAAAAGTGGCATCCATAGCCACATTATTGAGAAAATACAGAGCATGGAATTGGAAGGGGGTGCCAAGGTGCTCACCATGAGATTTTACAGTGGTAGGGAAGGTGATGCTATGACAATGATTGTGTGTTGGATAGGACCTTGGAGCTGAATCGAGGTGCTAAGGAGGATACATCAGAGGAGAAAGGTGTTGGCCACAGTGGAAAAAAAGAGCGGAAGTAATGTATGGCCAAAACCTTCAAAACAACTGGCAGGGCCAAAGCCAAGATCGGCTGCCTCTAGCTCTGTGTAAGCAACTCCTATATGGCGTTTTTTCTCCACAAGGCCAGCATACAAAATCATAGCAATGTTTAAAATCTGCTGATTTAAAATAAGACATGGGCATTCAAATGCAATCATAGGTACCAGTGCTCTATTGGATCACAAAAGGTGGCATCAGTGTATTCTGTGGGAAAATAAAACTGGCCAACATTCTGAATTGAGAATGGGTCTGTTCTCCTTCTCATGGTCTTCTTTGTGGCAGGCTGGCCACATCCCGAAGCAGTACAGTATTTTTGTCATCATCATTATCTGCTTCTTCTCCTGCTCACACTTTTTCTTGTCCTCTGCTCCACTGTGAGACATCCATAATAGAATGCGGAATGTGTAGCAATAAGAAACCTATTCTCCATGAGCAATAAGTTAATGTGCAAGCTGAACTCGCATCTGGCCAAGTTGCTGGTGGTTGGGTTGTTGCCTTACCACTTAGTTGTTGAAAATGTGGCTCACTTCCACACTCTCTCCTCAGTTTAATTTTTCTGGAGTGCAGCCCGGGTGGTGTGCTGGGACTATTGGTCAGGCAAGCAAGAGTATGGCCGCTATATGAAAAATCTGACTCATTGGTCCACATATATGGCACACTTGCACGGCTTCACCTAAATTAAATGAAATTTTCTGGGCTCTGGTCCCAGGCATTTTAGTGGGTCTCTTGGCATATGCATGTCATATGGGCAGGCATTCTGACCCCATTAAGACATAATTTTTGGATACTTGGTCACCAACAAGCCCTGTTTTTCCCATAATACTGTATGTGTTTACACTCCTTTAGCTCCCGATAAGGTAAAATTTTTGGAAGTTTTGTAATATGAAAAAGTATAACACGTGCAGCAGTACAATGTGTTTTTAAGCGCACAGTTTTTTAACACCGTCAAACATGCATTTACCCATAACTATGTATGTCAGTGTCACTCTGACATTATTTGCTATTGCTGTCCTTGCGTTCAAGAGTTGAGGGAGGGGGAGGGAGGAGATAAAAAGCAAAAATTCATTAAAAAATTAACAAAAAAAGAGATAATATCTTTTCCTAACACATCTGAGTCCTAGGAGACCAGAGGGTGTTATATATAAATTTTCAGGACAAGTGGAGCAACTTTAGTTTGGGATTAATTTGGGTTTGAACAGAACTTTTTGAAACAGTTGGTGAACCTGAAACGAGCCTAATCTCAAAAGGTTCGCTCTTTGCTACTCTAAATATATGGCTCTACATGAAGCCCTGAGGATATGGTCGGTATCTGCTTGAAAGAGCAAAGTTCTATTTTGTATCACATCTAACATAAATAACACATGAAATCAATTTATGTAAATGTCCCTTAATTTATTCTCTATCTCTAATTCATCTAACGACAGTAAAGTTTCACACACAATTAATTTTCTTATGTGAAATGTAAAATAATTCAGTTCTATCATACTTTTTTCTCTCTGTGCTTCTTTGATTTGCTTTAAGGCATGCATGTTTCTACAAAAACACAAATAAAATGGATATATTTAGTACTTATCAATATTCATTAGTATATTCACCTGTATTTGCACAATACTACAAACAAAAGGCTCAAAAGAAACAGACACAAAAATTCTCAGTTTGACAAAGTCTGGCAACAGTGTAACAAATATTTTACAGATCAACAGATAGGTAAATTTCTCTATAAGTAGACAACTGGGAGGTGACACTGATAAGCTTTGACAGGTGAGCTGATGTAAAATTATTTTGCAAACTTGGCAACTGGCTGGAAGAGGTTTCTATGGGACATATGCTGAAGTATTTAATCCCTAGGGTGCTAATTAAAATGAATGGGATAATGTTTGCTAAGATCTGTAGGCTCTACTCATAGCAATTATTACTTGGAAAGTATAAGTAGTCGCTGTTGAACTTAATGACTGACTTTAAACTAGTTTTTCCCTTCATTTTTTGAAATGTTGAAATTCCATTAGCCATTTATATTTCTTTATTTGAAATTAATTATACTGAAGAAAGAAGTAGAGCTAGCATTCAAATTTATTGGATAGACATACTGTATGGAAATTATATAATGCTTCTCCATGCCCCTAGTATGCCACTGCTTATTTAAAAAAACAAAACTTGCAGTTGCAAATGTTGCCATGATTGCGCCCCTATCATGGGTAGCGAGATGGCGCCCTAGGTGGGCGCCTTCCCTTGCCTACACATTGTTTCAGCCCTGCCCCCTAATTCCCAAGACTTGAATTCATTTGAGCATCTGTGGGACCACATTGATCGTCATGTTCACTTTATGGATCCATCCCCATGTACCCTCCAGCAGCTGTGGGATGCACTGCAGTCAGCATGGCTCCAGATAGCTGTGACAACCTACTACAACAACCTACTACTATCAACTGTATAAAAACTACTTACAGTCAAGCAAACATATTCGGAATGATGTTCAAGTTTGTTTTTATAAATAGGTTATTCAATCAGTGTTCCATACATGTGCAGTAAATGCTGAGATCTCACTCACATATATCCTCCTTCTAAACAAGATATGACCCCTTTATTATATGTAATGACAGATCACTCTAGAGCATTTACATTGAGCACCTCTGTCTCCCAAGGGTCTGTCTTGTCCAGAATGGTAAAAACAATACTTATTTGAATGGGTGGTGTGCAAAAAATAATTTCTCCATGGTAGAGCTGCAGGGGAATTGAACACCTGTTGTCAAATGGAGGGGAGTTACATGACAGCACGTGTAACATCATTTTTTTTTAAGTATGTAAATACCTTTTAGTCCCTCCACAGCATGGGACTGAACACAATTCATAACATATTCACAGGTCCACATACTTAAGGTTGTAGTTGCCCAGTATCAGGTCATAAATTGATGATGGTTTCAGTCTCCTAAAGGCACTTTCCTTTTAACTATATAAAATTAATATACAAGATCAGTCCCAAGGGGCACCTTCTTGATCCAGAGGCAATGTAACAGGTCTCCTTTGTTTTTGCACTGTTTCCTTATGCACAGAGGAGAATCAAAGATAATATACACAGGCGGGAATGGCAGAAAAATAGTGGTCCAGGTGAGAAGCTTATACTTACCTAATAAGCTTCCCAGGACCAGTTAAGAATTCCTCTGTGCATCAGTAGCACAGCACTTGCCCCAGGCAAGTGAAATCACCGATATGTGACCTACAAGTAAATGGCAGGACAGGGAAATAGTGGCCCTCTCCTCCACCATAGTTTTAATGCAAAGCCTTGCTAATGTATTACTCAGCTGGCAGAGTCAGCCCTGGCACCTGCCCAGATCCAGTGCAATAAAGTGGTCTAGGGGGAGTAACTGCCTCCGACTCCACCCCTAAATATGCCCCTGCTTTTTCAGCTTGCTCCGCTATATCTTCAGAGCATCTGCAGGGAGTAGATTTATTCTACCCACCCCTTTGAGTCATATGGTTGCTTGAGATGAGCCATCTCATCTGAAGCCCTCTTTTCGATGGCACACCTATAGGGAGGGAAATTCCCTCTCCTCTGATGCTTGTTCTTTAGCATCCCCTCCATGCACAAGCTGCGTTGCTACTGATGCCAACCTTCATCAAAGGCTTATGGGGAGGAGATTCCCTTTTCTTCCATAGTTTGGAGGCCAGTCTTGTATGTAGTTATCTTCTGGTCACTGAAGTAGTAATGATCCTGATGAACCTGCTGGGGATCTTGGTATACGTCCAACTTGCTTTGGCTCTCAGCATTTGTGCACTCCCAGTAGGGGGATACTTCCCACATTTGGTGCTACCTTTCCACTTTCAAGTGCACATACATGAGATGACTACCCCTCCTCCGACAATGTAAAGCTGTAGCCTTGTACTTCACCTACTCCCTACTGGCTAGAGTAGGCTATGTTCCCAGCTGCAGCAACCACAGTAGGCATTTTCACTGGCCTCTCCACCCAGCTGGGAATCAAAGCATATCATACAGGCTTATTCCCCAGGGAGCTAAGGCCTGAGGGAGTACACAGTTACACAAAACTTGATTAGGAACACTACCACTCCTATTCTCTACACCGGTTCCAAAGGGGGTCACTGCATTGAACTTGGTATCACAAACAGGATTGTGCCCAGCTGTGAAGCAGGCCAGACCTGTCTATCAAAAGCTCCACTGGGTGTGGGAGTCAACCAGGCCCCCGTGTATTATTTTTTGCAAAGGCTAAAGGGCATTAGGGCCAGAAGTCTCTTTTCTGTCTGGGGCAGAGATGGGGTTTGCCCATCTCCAGAACCTGCCACCTCACTTAACTGCTGGAGACCCAAGGCAGAGGAGTCTGCCACATACTCAAGATGGTGGGAAAACTACTCAGTGAGTGAGATGCAAGAATAAATGGAGACATCGAGGTCCAATGCTCATTCTGGTTCTATTCAACCTATCAGCTGTCCCACGAGGAACATGGGCTGTGTCTCCCCTAGCAACCAGAGGGAGAGTCTGCTGACAAGCTGCAACACCACTTCACCCATGTGACTACCCATATAGCAATGGACCGTGGCTGCCCATGCCTACACCCTGGTCAAGGCCATGCCCCGGATGGCTCCAAGGATTACAACATCTAACCCAGATGGCTGCAGAACCTTTATGGCTACTCTAAATATCCCTTGTTGAATCAGCGTCCCAACGGGGATTCAGGCAGAGTTGCTGGAACTGGAAACGATGAGCGTGGCCTCGTCCAACATGCTTCTGCCTCCAGTCATTGTCCTAGGACTGTAATTGTGAGCTCAGTGAATTCCATTTCTACTGGGTTTTAGCATTCAGTTGCTCTGCCTCTAGGCTATCTAGATCACTCTCCTCTGTAACACATCATGGATTGCTCCTTGGGACTCTAACCTCTATCTTCTCCTGGTAGTGAGGATTGTTAGCCTGGCCACTGTATTTTTGTGTAAGCACTATTGATGATCGAGCATGCTCGGCCGATCGGCCGAACAACACCATGCTCGGTACATGGCGGTATTCGGCTCGAGCGCAATGCTTGAGTCTCCTTCCCGCACATTTGTTGGCTGCTATGCAGCCAATAAACATGCAGGTAAGTACTGCCCTTCACTGTAATGCCGTAGCCATGCTGGTTACTGGCATTACAGTGATTGGCTGGCTGGCTCAGGGATAGATTTGATGAAAACGGGAAAGATAATGTAGGGAGTGAATTTTTTTTTAATGTGAGTTGAAAAACTTGCCAGAGACCCAAAAGTCCTTTTAAGGACTATTGTGTGTGGCAGCAGCAATATATATTTTAGCCCAACCTGCGTTTAATTGCTAAAACTTTACAGACCCAAAATTCCTTTTAAGGATTATTGTGTGTGGCAGCAATATCTATTTTTAGCGCATCCTGCGCTAAATACCATGCAATAGTTAGGACGCTGAAGACAGCGACATTATCTAAACTCAGGGACGTAGCTATAAGGGGTGCAGAGGTAGCAGTCGCTACCGGGCCCAAAGACCCTTGTGGTGCATAAGAAGACACCAGTATGCTGAGGAAAGGGGGGCCCCAAGCTGAACTCTTGCACCAGGACCCATGAGCCATTAGCTACGCCCCTGTCTACACTACATCTCCTGTGTAACGTGTGCGCATCCCAAAAATATCTGTGACATCCAGTGTACTTTTTCCGTAGACGGTTCCGCTGCGGACAGTGACATTACCTGGGGTACGTCTACTGTGTAACGTTTCCATATCCCAAATACCTGTGACATTCCCTGTAATTTTTTACTAGCCGCTGCTGACATCAGCAACATTATCTGCAGTATTTCTCCTATGTAACGTTTCCACATCCCAAATACTTGGGACATTCCCTGTAATTTTAGATTAGCCGCTGCTGACATCAGCGACATTATCTGCGGTATTTCTCCTGTGTAACGTTTGCGCATGCCAAATACCTTTTTTTATTTTTTTGCGCATACACTTACAAATCCTACGCTACTGTACGTGTGACATACTTTCAAGCATATATAACATTTAATATGAAGAAGGCGAACAGTAAGGGACAGGTAAGTGGCCGTGATGCTGACGGTGCACGCAGAGGCCGTGGCCCTGGGCACGTTGAAACTGTGCCTGCTGTCAGACCACAAGAAAAACAATCATCCACGATACCTAGCTTCATGTCCCAGTTTGCAGGGCGGCGCAGGACAACGCTCTCGAAGTCAGACCAGTGCAACCACGTGGTTGGTTGGATTGTAGCAGATAATGCTTCCAGTCGGTTAAGCACCACCCTGTCTTCCACCAAGTCCAGTTTCAGTAGCTAAGAGTCTGGTCAACACAATATTTACCCTGATCCTCCTTCCTCCCACCATGGAGAGTCTTGCCAAACAAGTGATCCCACACTGGATATTGTCACGACCATGGTTATGGTCGTGACTCCTGATCCACATGCAGTTGCCTGAGGTTTGGTTTTTGTCAATCACATGGTGAGGGCGGCTGGATTGTTGCCTCACATGTGGTTGCCGCTGGCAACATGTTTGTGCTTGGCAGCTTGCTGCAATCTGCATGTGGTTACACCTGGCAACCTGTCTTTGTAGGTGTGCCTTTTTATATGTTTGGTGTGCACGAAGTTTGGGTGTATGCACTGTGATAGTTTCCCTTCACTTGTGGCTGCCCGAGGCAACGTGTTGTATTCTGTACATGTGGTGGCAGTGTCTCAGCCTTCTGGCTGACTCCCAGGACACGGTTGCCACGCATGTCGTTGCCTGCGGTGTGATAAGGGTTTGTACACTTCCCCTGTATGTGGCTGTTTTCCCTTGCCTGGTCTAGGAATGGTTAACTCCCTTCTGTGTGTGTGAACACTGGGTGTGTCTGTGTGGGTGTGGCTACTTGGGCCTATATAGCCTCTGCTGAGAGCAGTAGTCAGAGGGGTACTTCAGCCATGGTCTGCTGGAGTCATCCTCCTACTTTATACCATCTGCCAGTGAGGGCCACCCTTGTGGTCATAGATGTTATACGTTAAGTTGATGTTGTATACCTTTTGTTATTTATGCAGCTATGGATCTGGGTTCCTGTGGGTGTGTATGTGTGTTGGCTGTGTCCATTTAAGTATGGTTTGGACATCAGCGTGTCTGCACAGGGATCCAGTCAGCAAGGCTGTGGAAGGTAGGTGGAACTAGTGCAGTTCACCTGCCATATCCATAGATCTGTTTTTGGTACCCCTTTTCCTTACAGCTTGGCCAGTGAGACTCCTGTTCCTCCGTGCCTAGGAGGAACAGGTCGTCTTACCCGGCTCCTTGTTCCAGAGCAATCCTGAGGGCTATTATTATTAGGTTCCGGTGTATGAGCCCTCCCACCATCAGGGTTGGCTCATATGGTTAGGAGTCAGGGTCAGATTAGGGACGCGATAGGAGGTGACCTGCTCCCTAATTCTGTCGTCCTGGTCGAGCAGCCACTTACATCTTCTGACATCGCACGGCTGAGGGTTTCCCCCATCCTCAGCCGTGACAGATATTCCTAGGAGCTTTTTTCAGCGCCATTCCTTCATTTGGACCTCTTGACAAGCCCGCTTGAAGAGGGACATGAGATCTTGTGCCCTGATTCTCAAACTCTTGAGCATGACGGTGGGGAACAGCAATTAGTGTTTCTCGAGGTGGATGGGGTGGATGCTGATGATGAGACACAGTTGAAAATAAGTCAACAGCAATTAGTGTCTCAAGAGGTTGATGATGAGGATGAGACACAGATGTCAATAACTGAGGTTGTTAGGTCAACAAGTCAGGATGATGAGCAAAGTGAGGAAGTGAAGGAGGAGGTGGTGGACGATAAAGTCACTGACCCAACCTGGGAAGGTGGCAAGCCGAGTGAGGACAGCAGTACAGAGGGGGAGGGATCCGCAACACCGCAACAGGCTGGAAGAGGCAGTGGGGTGGCAAAAGGGAGAAGGTGGGCCACATCAAACAGGCCCGCAACTGTTCCCCTGGAGCACATCCTTGCGGAAATCTCCCTTGCCAAGGGGTAGGTATTCCGCAGTCTGTCGCTTTTTGAGGAAAGTGCAGACGACAAAAGAATTGTAATTTGCAACCTGTGCTATACAAAAATGAGCAGGGGCGTAAGCATTAGCAACCTCACTACGAACAGCATGATCCGCCACATGGCATCAAAGCACCGTAATAGGTGGGCCGAACGCCTGGGTACACAATCTGTGTCTGCGGGTCACACCACTGCCTCCTCTTCCCCTGTGTTAGGTGCTGGCTAATCCCAAGTCGAAGGTGCAAGCCCGAATGCCTCCCACTCTGCACGTGGACCTTTGCAACCACCATCAGCGACCACATCCACTTTCGTGTCCCAGTGCAGCCTACAAATGTCCTCACCCCAGGCATTTGAACGCAAGCGCAAATACCCAGCCACCCACACACAGGCCATAGCACTAAATGCGCAACTTTCCAAATTACTGTCCTTGGAAATGTTGTCATTTAGGCTTGTAGACACTGAAGCCTTGCTCAGCCTGATGTCGGCGGCCATCCCTCGTTACGCTGTCCCCAGACGCCACTATTTTTCCCAGTGTTCCATGCTCGCCTTACACCAGCATGTGTCCCGTAACACCAGCATGTGTCGCCTTACACCTGCATGTGTCCAGTAACTATTAAGTAAAAATAAGAAAGGAAAAAAATATAAATTACTTGGAAGAAGAAGGACAGTAACCCTCAATCCGTCGAACCCTATACAATCGGAATCTTGAATCTAAATACAGGAATAAGAAATGAGAACAACAGTGAATCGTCATACATATAATATAAAAATATAAATCATAACATGTAAATCGAAGCAATCCTTAGGTCACCAGACCATTCAAATATAGGTGATATTGCGTATACAGGAAAATATAAAATAAAAGTGTCCCCAATATAAGTACATACTGAGAGGAAATGGGACCTGTTCACAAGATCTCCCTGTAATGCAATAACAGCAAACTAAATGCAGAAATGCAGACAATGTAACAGCATATGATGATTAGATGTGGGAAATTTAGACCTCAGTAAAGTTTTAAAAAACTTTGAGGAATCAACACAGATAGTGAGCGGCAATAACGCTATTATCAGCATCACCATCCCACTTCTGTGTCTACTCAAACGCTCGCTACTCAATAAACGACGCTTTGCATGTGAAAGAGGTGGAAATGGGAGAAGACATTAAACAGGGTTATAGGCAGACCACCCTCAGTTCGTCTTCTCAGCGCAAATTAGATGGTGATGAGGAGAAGGAGGAGGAGCAGGAGACGGTTGCCTCCGCTACATAGGGTAGTGCCCTTGGAAGTTTAATTCCATCTGTTCAGCGTGGATGGGCAGAAGAGGGGGAAGATGATGAGGCGATTGAGAGTCATCCTCCTGATGAGGACAGCAAAGTCTTGCCTGTTGGGACTCTGGCACACATGGCTGACTTTATGTTAAGCTGCCTTTCCCGTGACCCACGCATTTTACGCATTTTGGACTCGCACCGATCACTGGTTGTTCTACCTTCTCGACCGCCGCTACAAAGAGAACTTCTCATCTCTCATTCCTGTGGTGGAGAGGATTAGCAAAATGGTGCAATACCAGAAGGTTCTTGTGGAAAAATTGCTCCAAAAATTTCCAGCTGACAACGCTGGCAGCAGAGTACGTAGTTCCTTGGGCAACCGAGGAGGGGAGGCGAGGGGAACACACAGCAGTTCCAACAGAGGCAGGGCAACACTCTCCAAAGCCTGTGATAGTTTCATGACACCCCGCCAGCACCCTCACCCTGATTTGCGGCTTAGTGTCACAAGGAGGAAAACGTTTTGGAAGATGGTGAAGGAGTACGTAGCAGACCGTGCCAGCGTCTTCAATGATCACTCTGTGCCTTACAACTAATGGGTGTCCAAGCTGGACACATGGCACTAACTGGCGCTCTAAGCCTTGGAGGTGCTGGCCTGCCCTGCCGCCAGAGTTTTGTCAGAGCGGGTGTTTAGTGCTGCTTGTGGCATAATAACTGATAAGCTCATCCGCCGGGACAAGTCCTGGATTGCCCCTGACTTCTCTACTCCACCAGAGGAAAGCAGCTGAACATAAAGGCACTTTGTTTTTTTATAATGCACTGAATACACTGTATTCACATGCCCCCCTTCCACCACAAAAAAGGGTATATGGTTCAATCTTCCTTTTCTCGTCCTCCTCCTCTTCCATCATATTAACATGCTTATTAGTCTGCCCTCGCTCCTAATGTTGTAGAGGGTCAGCTCACCTGCAGTCCCTTGCATATAATGTTTTAGAGGGTCAGCTCACCAGCAGGCACTCACCTACAATCTTTTAGAGGGTCAGCTCATCTTCAGGCCCTCGCATGTAATGTTTTAGAGGGTAAGCTCACCAGCCGGCCCTCACTTACAATCTTTTAGATGGTCAGCTCACCTGTAGACCCTCGCATATAATGTTTTTGAGGGGCAGCTCACCAGCAGGCCCTCAACCATAATGTTTTACAGGGTCAGCTCACCAGCAGGCCCTCGCCCATCATTTTTTCAATGGTCAGATCAGCAGCAGGCACTCGCCCCTAATGTTTTAGATGGTTAGCTCAGCAGCAGGCCCTTGCCGTAATGTTTTAGAGGGTCACCAGCAGGCCTATGCTCCTAATGTTTTTGAGGGTTACCAGCAGGCCATCAATCATAATTTTTCAAGGGTGTATGATGCCCTACTTTATGTGTAATAAAGGGTGTATTGGAGTGCTGGTTCCTTGTAATTTTTAGTAGCCCTTTAACTTAGTGCATAGGCTTTATGAGTGTAAGAGTCCCACTACCTTAACAATTGTACCACAATGTGAATGAGGCCCTCCATTATGTGATATACAGGTTGTATCGGAGTGCCTCTTCCTTGTAATTTTTGGCAACATTTGCACTTTATATACAAGTAAATATACAGGAAAGAATGCTTCCTAACAATTTGTCCTCTAAAATCGATGTTATCTTTGGTTTTGTGCGTATTAGTGTCAGTCTGTAAAAGTGGCGTACTACTCGGACAACATCGTTCCCAGCAGCGACCTGGGAGTCCAAGATGCATCCAGACATCCTCCCCATGCTGTTCTCAAACCATTTCGGTGGCATTTCCATTAATTTCTGACCTTTTCCTATGAACCAGACACCCTCCCCTCTTCAAAGCAGGGGGTGCCTGGTTTAATGCTTGGGTTCTCCCATTGACTTCCATTGTACTCAGGTGCTTGGTAAAGGGACCACAAACACAGCCCGAGGACAGCCTGGCTTTCACCAAGGGGGTGTATAGTACGCCAGACCTGGGGGTAGTACAAATTGTTTATTGTTCTATTATGTATTTAACTGTTTGGTTCCTGGATATTGCTACCAGCGATTAAGGAATGGTGAAGTTCAGCAAAAGGTTTAACCATCCTACTCATCCCCTCTTAGTAGGAGTGGGATTGTCCTGCTTCCCTCTTAGAGGGGGAGCTCCTGAGAAGCTACAGAAGGAAGATGGAGTAATCTGTAGTGCTCCTACTTCTGTTACAGATTCTTCACTGAGAAATACTCCATTTTGTCTTCAAGATAAGCCTTGACATTATAGTCAGTAAAGTGAACTGCTACATCAGCATCTACAGATGATGCTGTATGACGAGGCACTATAACCAAGGCACCAAGCAACCACTAGGCCAGTATTACTTACAGTGGATATAAAAAGTCTACACACCCCTGTAAAAATGTCAGGTTTCTGTGCTGTAAAAAAATTAGACAAAGATAAATTATTTCAGAACTTTTTCCACCTTTAATGTGACCTATAATCAAAAAAACAAACTGAAACATATTAGGTGGAGGGAGGAAAACAAAAAGAAAAACTAAAATAATGTAATTTCATAGGTGTGCACACTCTCTTATAACTGGGGATGTAGTTGTGTTCAGAATTTAGCAATCACATTCAAAATCATGTTAAATAGGAGTCAGCATACACCTGCCATCATTTAAAGTGCCAAATAAAGTTCAGCTGCTCTAGTTAGTCTTTCCTGAAATTTTCTTAATCGCATCCTACAGCAAAAGCGATGGTCCACAGAGAGCTTCCAAAGCATCAGAGGGATCTCATTTTTAAAAGGTATCAGTCAGGAGAAGGGTACAAAAGAATTCCCAAGGCATTAGATATACCATGGAACACAGTGAAGACAGTCATCATCAAGTGGAGAAAATATGGCACAACAGTCACATTACCAAGAACCAGTGGCGTAACTACCGGGGAAGCAGCTGCTTCGGGGCCCGGTGCCCCGGCAGCGTGTGTGACAGTTTATTTTCAAGTTAGTTAAATATCGATTCTTGTCTTAAGGGTCGATTCTTCAGGGCCCCTTCGCAGCAGCAGCGGCTGACCAGGCCCCCTCGCTAATGTGATCTAATCTTACTGTCTCCTGAAGTGTCTGGGATTCGAACCCACAACCTCCAATGTATCAGTGTATCAGAGGAAAAGCATTTTTTCTCACAGCCATAAAGGCTGCATTGCAACTGATTGAAAAAATATGAGACTTCTACTGTTGTAGCTGGCTAAGTGTACACCTATACACACCCAGCTGCCCCAACACACCCAGCACTGCTATATCTCTATATGACAGCTGTCCCAGCACACTCAGCTCTGCTATATCTCTATATATGAGCAGCTGTCATATAGATGTACCCCTAGCCAGCTATAAAAGTAGAAGTCTCATATTTTTTCAGTCAGCAGCAAGGCAGCTCTTATGGTCTTGTGGTTAGGTGCTTTGCCTCTGATACAGCAGAAAATTTTGCCAGCAGAAACTTTTCTGAAATACAAGCACTGACTCCATATATGGACATACAGGGCGGGACACAGGAAGAGGCTGCATCACATCGCTGACATGGAGGTAAGTAGAAGTGTTTATTATTTTTTTTTAATACCCGACTGTTACTGCCATGGGGGGAGCGGGGGGCACTTGATACTGGCACATGGGGGAGGGGGGGTTGGCACCTGATACTGGCACATGGAGGGGGAGAAAGGCACCTGATACTGGCACATGGGGGGGGAGAGGGGTTGGCACCTGATACTGGCACCTGGGGGGGGGAGAGAGGCACCTGATACTGGCACATGGGGGGGAGGGAGAGAGGCACTTGATACTGGCACTTTTTTTGTGGGGGGGGAGATGGCACTATGATACTGGGACATGGGGGGAGGAGAGAGGCACTTGATACTGGCATGTGGGGGGGGGGTTGGCACTTGATACTGGCACATGAGTGGGTTTGGCACTATGATACTGGCACATGGGGGGGAGAGGCACTTGATACTGCCACTTTTTTGGGGGGGGAGATGGCACTATGATACTGGGACATGGGGGGTGGAGAGAGGCACTTGATACTAGAGCATGGGGGGGTTGGCACTATGATACTGGCACATGGGGGGTGGGAAGGAGAGAGGCACTTGATACTGGCACATTGGGGGGAGGAGATGGCACTATGATACTGGGACATGTGGGGGGGAGGAGAGAGGCACTTGATACTGGCACATGATGGGGGGGCATCTATGGGGACACTTACTGGCACATTATTGGGGGGCATTATGGGGGACACTAGGCCGGCAGCCTATCAGAGGCCAGACACTGAGGGGCATCTACTGGGGCACTATATATGGGGCATTTTATACTGGTACATTATGGGGGGCACTAACAGGAAGGGGGGAGAGGAGCACTATGGGGGAATTTACTGGGGGTACTATATAGGGGTATTTTATACTGGGACATTATGGGGGTACTATGGGGACATTAGTTCAACTGGGGGCATTACAAGGGGGTATTTTTGCACTGTCACATTATAAGGAGAATTATTACTACGGGGGGGGGGGGGCATTATAGTGGGCTTTATTACTCCCCCATGGTATGACCCCCTAGTAGCAGCACCAGCCTCTCCCTGCTCTGCTATCCCTCTGCCCCTTCTCCAAATCCTTATTATGAAATCTTTCTCATTAGGATAAAGCACAACATCAGCTCCGCCGAGCCCCCTGGCCAAAGTGTTGAAGTGATGTCCGAGATCCCCAAGGGTCAAGTAACTGTAAGTTTTCATATGAAATATGTTTATGTTATACACATATAGCATCCACTGTGCCACACAATATACAGTATACCGCTACACTGTGCCAAAGGAGTGGGGTTTACACAGGAGGAGGAAGGTGCGAAGCGCGCAGGACGGGCCCTTACAAATATTTGCTGTGGGGCCCAGTCACTTCTAGTTACGCCCCTGCCAAGAACTGGACGTCCCTCCAAAATTGATGAAAAGACGATAAGAAAACTGGTCTGGGAGGCTACCAAGAGGCCTACAGAAAGATTAAAGGAGCTGCAGGAATATCTGGCAAGTACTGGCTGTGTGCTACATGTGACAACAATCTCCCGTATTCTTCATATGTCTGGGCTATGGGGTAGAGTGGCAAGATGAAAACCTTTTCTTACAAAGAAAAGCATCCAAGCCAGGCTACATTTTGCAAAAACACATCTGAAGTCTCCCAAAAGCATGTGGGAAAAGGTGTTCTGGTCTGATGAAACCAAGGTTGAACTTTTTGGCCATAACTCCAAAAGATATGTTTGGCGCAAAAACAACACTGCACATCACCAAAAAGAACACTATACCCACAGTGAAGCATGGTGGTGGCAGTATCATGCTTTGGGGCTGTTTTTCTTCAGCTGGAACTGGGGCATTAGTCAAGCTAGAGGGAATTATGAACAGTTCCAAATACTAGTCAATATTGGCACAAAACCTTCAGACTTCTGCTAGAAAGCTGAACATGAAGAGGAACTTCATCTTTCAGCATGACAACGACCCAAAGCATACATCCAAATCAACAAAGGAATGGCTTCACCAGTAGAAGATTAAAGTTTTGGAATGGCCCAGCCAGAGCCCAGACCTGAATCCGATTGAAAATCTGTGGGGTGATCTGAAGAGGGCCATGCACAGGAGATGCCCTCGCAATGCGACAGATTTGGAGTGTTTTTGCAAAAAAGAGTGGACAAATTTTGCCAAGTCAAAATGTAAATCACAGCTAAGACAATAACCTGTTAGAGAAAAGATATCTTAATAGTGGTGTAGTTACAAGTAACACTATCACAGAATACCACTAGAGTATAAAACATAACCTTTATTATGCTATTTTAAAACAACCCCACCAAAAACATATTGAACAAAACTAAAAATGATTAATACAATAGGGACTCGGTGGTCATCAGTCTTCCACATTGTCGGAAGGGGCAGTCCCATAGGCAAGGTGATCGTCTTAAATTGGGGATCTTTCCCTATTGCTCACCCTATATCATATGTCCCTGCCTAAAGAAAGGAATGGCCGCCCAGATAGGGGCGATCCCGTATTCAGGAACCTCCTATACACCCTAGGATGGCCCTGAAAACAGGTGATGCAGGCAAACCATGATGAGGTAGCCCATAGGTATATAATGTGGCCTAATCTAGATACACGAAAATAACAAATGCTGAATACATCAAATATACTTTACTCAAAATAATGATAGAGTTCACATATCTGAAATGGAGACTACTATGAACAAAGCAACAATCTAGTAGATGCCAAGTACACTCTCAACGTAATTAAGTATTTTTATATGGGCACCTCAATAGTTGAAAATAACAACATATATCGTTTAGGTCCCTTTATTCCAACACGTTTTGCCCAGTGTGATAAATCAGGCTCATCAGGGGACACTCAGCAAGTGTCCCAATCGGCATCAAGCAGATATAAACCGAATAGTAGACATTCAGTGGTAACAATATACTGATAGTTAATAATTTATTCAGCCGCAAACAATAATCAAAATAGAAGTATAAGCCAAAGGTTTTGTTTGGCTAGTGAACCCAAAGCTCCCATAAGATGCTTATGTCAACACATGATATGCAAAGTGTTACATAAATATGGTGCATGACACACTATGCACTAATGATCAAATAGATAATACTTGCGTGCCCAGAGATATACACCCAGATTGGTCACATGGGATCGCCAGTGAGTAAGATTACTACACTATTGGCAAAGACGGGCCGCTTATCCAGTAATCTATAATAGAAAAATATTGATCATGTACACACAGTACTGCCAGGAACTGAATACAGGAATATTGTTCATAATAGACAAGAGGTACCTGTATCCAACCTCCCGTAAGTATGGACAGAGTGACAGAGGTGGGGGCGTTTATAAAGTTTATATAGGCCGCCAATTCTGGGGAGGGAGGGCTCAGTTGTCTTAAATGATAACCACTTTTGTCTTCCATGGATCTGTGGCAGGACTGTGTGTACATGATCAATATTTTTCTATTATAGATCCCTGGAGATCCCATGTGACCAATCTGGGTGTATATCTCTGGGCACGCAAGTATTATCTATGTGATCATTGGTTCAATTTTGCATATCCTTGCTGGTGCCAGAGAAGAATTGCCTCAGGGGGTTGCTGCACTATCCTCGAGATATCTGGTACCTGGTAGTCTGACTCCTGGCACCCCTGCTGATCAGCGGTTAGAAGAGGTTGCAAAATTATTTGGGTGCTGCAGCCTCCTTACAGCCTCCTTACCAGCATACCAAGCACAGCGTACATTCCATAGTAGTTGTGCTGGTATTGCAGCCCAGGTTTATTCACTTGACTAGGGCTAAGCTGCAAATAGGCCATGCAACCGATGAACGTAAGCCCAGGAAAAGGCTACAGTGCTCACTGGATTACCATGGTGTCTTCAAGCAGCTGATCAAGAGGGATGCTGAGAGTCAGACTAACATCAACCAGATATTGATGACCTATCTTCTGGATAGGTCATCAATATTTTACTCCTAGAAAACCTCTTTAAAAAACCTTTTTCACAAGACCTTTCTTGTGAAAAAGGTTTTTTAAAGAGGTTTTCTAGGAGTAAAATATTGATGACCTATCCAGAAGATAGGTCATCAATATCTGGTTGATGTTAGTCTGACTCTCAGCATCCCTCTTGATCAGCTGCTTGAAGACACCATGGTAATCCAGTGAGCACTGTAGCCTTTTCCTGGGCTTACGTTCATCGGTTGCATGGCCTATTTGCAGCTTAGCCCTAGTCAAGTGAATAAACCTGGGCTGAATAAACCTGGGCTGAATAAACCTGGATTACCCAAGAGAAGAGTCTTTAACTGAGTCACTTTTTTCGCTCTTGAAAAGTAATGCAGCTTATGTTATTCTACACCAGTGAAAGTTTCTAGGTGTTTACCTACTTTTCTAGATGTTTTTACATTCATTTGGTTCATAGAAAAGTATATACTTTACTTTATTTTATTTTTTCTGTTATGCAAGTATATATTGAAGACATAGCCATAAACTAAATTTTAGGCATTGTTGTATCTGTGTCACATACTGCCTGTGATACAGCAATGATGCTGCAGGTAACAGCCGGGGCTACACTGTCCATTAGGATGGTTGAGCACATCATCACAAGTGGTTCTTTTACATAATTGTGAGGGATAACATTATAGCCATTAGCACTGCAATCCAGCACACATGTGTGCCTTTAGATGTTATTGCACATTGCAGAGTTATGTTTCTTTTTCTGCAAATCGCAGGAAAAAACTGCAACAAAACCACAATATACAATAAAGACACAAATATGGGCAGAAGCTGTAGATGGTCCCAGAGAAAGACCACTCTGGGTCAAACATATAGATACTGAATTAAACCCAAAATGTATTTCTACTGAATAAGATAATGTATCAAACAGAAGATAGTGCTGAAACACTACACAAATGCCTTAATAATCCCTCAGATTCTCCTGGCTACAGGGAGTACCCTTTATAATAAACCTTAATCTTAATTAAGATGTCATACCCTCTCATCTAACATCATTGTCTGATATCACAAATGCTCTTTTGGATGAATGGACACATAAATCACACAATTTACACAATAAAATTCAGGAGTACCAGAATACATTATGCAAATAATTGCCAATATACCAATTATTAATACATTCAGAATATGGTGTCCTATTATTTCTGGATCTGAAAAAGATTGATTGTGGCTATTCAGCTGCGCCTGGCCAGGCTTCTCCTCATGAGATCTGTCATCTTTTTGGTGTATGTATATGTTTTTATTTTGAAGTATGATGGAGGTATCATGCATTACTTGAGATTTATTCTGGGGTCTAGTCTGAATTTGTATTTATTTGGGGCTGTATTTATTCTCAGGGTTTTTAGAGTTTATATTTATTAAAGGTCTGGTATGGTTTTTGTATTTATTTTGGAGTCTGGGTTCTGCAAACATATGTAATCTGGAATCTGTATTTTTGTGTCTGGGGTCCAGTCTGAGGTTCCTTGTCATTTGCGGTCTGGAGTTTGTATCCTTTTTTGGGATACAATAAAAGAATCATGCATTACAGATGTAACAGGTATTAAAGTAATTCTTGGTGTGTTAGCTCAAGCTTATAACAAGCTGGCTTAGTATAACAATGCAATAAAGAGAACTCCAGCAGTTGTAATGCAGAAAGGTGAATCTTTATTGAAGTGCTGCGTTTACATACAGTGACGTTTCAGCCTGATGTGGCCTTTATCAAACTGTGATAAGAGGTAATAGGAAAACAATGTATCATTACATGCAACTCGTGGTTGTAAAGACATATCAAGGACATGAGGTAATACAAGTTATCTGAAGAAAGCTTGTCTGAAGAGAATCTTTACAATAGCAAAAATTTAAAGAATTACATTAGAACAAATCAGGACCTGTCCAGATTATAGGATTCGTAGGATGTATCTAATAAGGCAGATAAGGTAGATATTTGAGTCCACAATAAACAATATATAATAGAAAATATATACAATTTATTATATATATATATATATATATATATATATATATATATAAAAGATATATACAATATGTACAGTCCGGTAACTAGGCTAGACTACATTGAGTTTACATTGGGATGGAATACTATATCAAGGTGTAAGTATCATTAAAAAGGTATTATGTAGATGTCATCATGCGGGTATTGAAAAAATAACTGGTATTTCATCATACAGATATAGAGAACAATAATACTTGGTGATCAAAATTAAAGGTTAATCAAAATTCATCACATCGATGTAACAGGGAAATGTAATATCCTGGTGCCGCTTAGAGAAATAAAGAGGATGCAGGAGGTATATGCGCTCAGTTGGCTAAGGTAGCGTGCGATTGCGCTGGTAGGTAGATGCGCCATGTGCAGGAAGAAAGGGCGCCTCTTTCAAATGAGCCTCGCGCGTGAGTCCAGGGCGGGTGCGCATGCGCAGAGGAAGTGTGTTCCAATCCGATCCCTGAAGTGTGCGTGTCATGGTGGCCAGGGGAGCGCTTCAGGCCTCGTTATAACATACGTAGAGGCTCAAATGCTATAGTATGCTGTAAGGAAAGTACGTGTCAAATGGAGCGTATGCGTGGTGGCCAGGGTTGTGCTTCAAGCCTTGTTATAACATAAGTAGCGGCTCAAATGTTGTAGTTTGATGTCAGCAGTGGCGTTAATGAAGAAGAAAAAAAAATAGAGTCGGGGGATAGATAGGATGAAGAAATATAATAGAAAAATAGAATAATAAGATAACAAAGAAAAAGAAAATAGAAAGAAATTATAAAGATTGGGATAAGTTAACAATTAACACCATTATAGAATATGATGACTCAATCTTGGGTGTACAGAGAAAAAAGGATACTGTAGATGGCATCAGGTTACCCCGTTAACTAATCTATGACAAAGGAAGAATAAATGTATGCAATGGTATGCAAATTACACTGTACCACTGATCTTACTAACTCCGAGGGCAAGAGAAATGTAAAAATCCTGCAAACTACAGCACAGTTTTACTGTACATCAAAGGAGCAATGACATATGCAATATGGAGTAAAAGTAATCATATCATATCAGACCTTGTATTTCATATTCCCTGTTTAGCCCTCTGGGTTCCAAACTCTCCAGTTTGTGAATCCAAAATGCCTCTCTCCTTTTAAGTTGTGTGATACAATCTCCACCTCTCCTATGCGGTGTTACTTGTTCAATAACCTGGTATTTCAGTTGTGCGAGGCTGTGTCCTGCCATGTCAAAATGAGATCGGATCGGTAGTAGAAGGTTTTTACGCCT